>NC_143522.1:58708204-58923880 GCF_031878675.1 Megascapheus bottae
GGAGGTGGGAATTTGGGCTACCAAGGTGTATTTTATATATTACAGGCCTCTGAGCAGGAAGGTTACATGATCTCATCACCCTGGCTTATGTGGAAGGAAAAGTTGAAAGAAAGAGGAACAGAAGGTGAAAACAGCAAGGAGACAGCATTGAAATATCTAAAGTTGTGGAAATAACTCATCTGAAACTGAAGAACAAAACCAAAGGCTAATAGATTGGCTCTGTAACTATTGCATATCCGTGTTTGAAGGCACCAGCTTGCTGTTGTGAACACAACATCAAATGGTTAAACAGATAAATTGGGGGCAGGGGGGTAGGTCTGCCCTCCTGACTGCTAAGCCAAGCTGGACCTAAGAGGCTGCTCTGGGTTCTAAAGTGGGAGATAATGAAAACTTGTACACAGTACAAGAATATATGTACTTTATTTCATTAACTGAAAGCAGTGAAGATAAATGTAATCTACTCCCGACTCAGCTCAGATCTGCTACCTGAACTGCAAAACAATGATTTCCAATACAGTATTTTAGCGTACAAAAAAATGAAGGCTGTCCAAGAAGACTGCATGACATCTAGAGATGACAGGACCTACATTAGATTTAAAAAGTCTGAAGATCAGAAATTCTTTAATATAGCGAATTCAGAGAGATGAAAGAGTGGACATTTAGGTTATCGCTACATAAAACGAAGTCCTAATAAACTAGACTTATTTGTCTATAAGAAAAAGTGGGGAAGTGATTTTAATTGAAATAAGATAACACGCCAAGGCAAATTACAGACTTTGGAAACAGAAAATGATGAAGTATGATATTAGCACACATGAGCTAGGCCTTATTTATAAGTGCAGTGTCAAAATAATTCCCAATGTTATGACGGGATAGTGACAAAGTATCTCTGAAAACATATCTCCTGCCTTGAAACTCTTCCACATATTGAGGCTCACAATCAGCTTCTGGCACTTAGAAAGACCCAGGAGATCACATCCTTTGAAAAGCTCCAGGGGATCCAGGATCTGTTATAGAAAGAAGCAGTTTCACTGTCTGCCATTGTTTTGAGACACTGACAGAACCTATGCAATATCAGGAAAACCAGATAACCCCACATAAATCAGAAATCTACAACTTAAAAAAATTTAATTGTATTTTATTGTCAGGGTAATACATAGAGTGAGGTTACAGTTATATTCATCAGGTAGTAGGTGCATTACTTCTCATGTTTTTGTCCCCATTTCCCACCCTTCACCCCTTCCCAATCATCTTTTTTCCCATTCCCTTCTCTATTTCAAATAAACAAATGTATGTACAATATCCCAGGTAACAAAGTCAGATACAGTAACAACATGAGATAAACCATAAGGGGAAAAAAGAAAAGAAATAACTTCACATTGTACATTAAGAACAATAATCACATATCCTAGAGTTCATTTCGCTTAGTCTCATTTTGCATGGCCATAGAATCTGCAACTTTTTTTTACATTCCAGGAGTTTATTTATTTATTTTTTTAATTAAAGAATTTATTAACATTGATTTTTACATCATATTTCAAATGACGTGATTAACAAACAGGTATTCAAG
The DNA here is from genome assembly GCF_031878675.1 of Megascapheus bottae. Lineage (NCBI taxonomy): Eukaryota > Metazoa > Chordata > Mammalia > Rodentia > Geomyidae > Megascapheus > Megascapheus bottae. The sequence continues at coordinate 58,709,775 of NC_143522.1, forward strand.
AAGAGAAGCTCTATATAAAATCACTGGCACTTAGATTTTAGAACATAATCAAAATTAGGCTGAGAGTTTGTGTGTAATTGATACATAATAATCTATGTAATAAAACATTATGTCTATAGAGTCATAATTTTTATGTCTATGTAGTTGTGTTTATATTTCCAGTACCATGTCCATAGCATCGGTATGCAACTTTTGAGTCCTTACTCTTGTACTGTTTGGATCTAATAGCCACATATTAAGGATACCATACACCTTTTGTTCCTTTGGTCTTGACTTGTCTCAAACATGATTCACTCTAGATTCATCCACTCCCCTGCAAATGCCATTATTTTATCTTGTCTGTTGGCTATGTAGAATTCCATTGTGCATATATATATGTATATATACATATATATATATATACCACATTTTCTGTACCCATTCATCTGCAGTAGGGCATCTAGATTGTTTCCATCGTCTGCTTATTGTGAATACTGCAGAGATAAACATAGCTGAGCAGGTGTCTTGGGTTATGATGTTCAGGGTAGATGTCCAGAAGTGATATGGTAGGTCAATTTTCAGTTCTTTAAGAAACCTCCACACTGTTTTCCAGAGTGGCTGAACTAGTTTACAATCCCACCAGCAGTGCAGTAGTGTTCCTTTTTCTCCACAACCCGCCAGCATCTGTCATTGTCTGAGTTCAAAATCTTGGCCATTCTTGTTGGGGTAAGGTGGTATCTTAGGGTTGTTTTTATATGCATTTCCTTTATGACCATGGATGATGAACATTTTCTGCCATTTTAACCTCTTCTTTTGATAATTCTCTCTCTTTTTTTTTGCCAGTCCTGGGCTTGAGCTCAGGGCCTGAGCACTGTCCTTGGACTTTCTCAAGGCTAGAACTCTACCACTTGAGCCTCAGCACCACTTCCGGCTTTTTTTTCTATATATGTGGTACCAAGGAATCGAACCCGGGTCTTCATGCATGCTAGGCAAGCACTTTAACCACTAGGCCAAACTCCTGGCCCGATAATTCTCTCTTTAGTTCCCTTGCCCATTTAGTGAATGGTTTGTTGGGTTTGCGGCCGGGGGGGGGGGGGGGGAGTGGTTTCTTGAGTTCTCTGTAGATACTGGATATTAAGCATTTGTCAGATGTATTATTGGTAAATATCTTTTCCCAGTTGGTTGGCTGTCTCTCTACTTTTGTGGCTATGTTTTTATCTGTACAGAAACTTTTTATTTTTAGGTAATCCCATTTATCAAATCTCTCTCCAATCTGTTGTGACCCTGGGATTCTGTTCAGGAATCTTTTGCCTGTACCTATGAGTTCCAGTGTCTCTCCTACTCTATCATGTAGCAGTTTCACAGTTTCCAGTCTGACATTGAGGCCTTTGATCCACTTTGAGTTAATGCTTGTGCATGGCAAAAGGCTAAGGTTAATTTTTAGTTTTTTGCATGTGGCTGCCCAGTTTTGCCAGGACCAGTAATTGAATAGGCTGTGTTTGTTTCACTGTGTATCTTTGGCTGCTTTGTCAAACACAAGTTGACTATAGGTATGTGGTTCTACTTCTGGATCTTCTATTCTGTTCCATTGATCTTCTGGTCTATTTTTGTGCCATTATCATGCTGTCGTTGTTATTATGGCTCTATAGTAGAGTGTGAAGTCTGGTATTGTAATACCACCAGCATTGCTCTTTTTGCCTAGAATTGTTTTGGCTATTCTAGGTCTTTTCTTGTTCCATATGAACCTTTGGATTGTATCTTCTATTTCAGTAAAGAATGTCTTTGGGATTTTGATGGGCATTGCATTGAATTTGTATATCAATTTTGGCAGTATAGCAATTTTCACTATGTTGGTTCTCCCTAGCCTTGAGCATGGGATGTCTTTCCATTTCCTAGTGTCCTCTTTAATTTCTTTTGTTAGGCTTTTATAGTTTTCATTAAGTAATTCCTTTACATCTTTGGTTAAGTTAATTCCTAAGTATTTTATTCTTTTGGGGGCTAATGCAAGTGAAATAATTTTCTTGATTTGGCCTTCTCTTTGTGTATTGTTGGTGTACAAGAAGCCTACTGACTTCTGAAGGTTAATTTTGTATCCTGCCACTTTGCTAAAGTAGTTTATGAATTCTAGAAGTTTGGGAGTGGAGCTTATCGGATCACTCAAGTAAAAGATCATGTCATCTGCAAATAGGGATAGTTTGATTTCTTCTTTCCCTATGTGGATCCCTTTGATGTCCTTTTCTGGCTAAGGGTTCCAGCACTAGATTGAAGAGAAGGGGAGAGAGTGGGCATCCCTGTCTAGTTCCAGATTTTAAGGTAAATGGTTCCAGTCTTTCAACATTTAGTATAATACTGGCTGTAGGTTTGTCATATATGGCTTTATTTTAAGGAATGTACCTCTTATTCCTATTTTTTCTAGCACTTTCAACATGAATGGATGTTGTATTTTATCAAATGCCTTCTCCATGTCCAGAGAAATTATAATATGATTCTTTTCCTTAGCTCTATTGATGTGATGTATTACATTGATTGATTTGTGAATGTTAAACCAGCCTTGCATCTGTGGGATGAAGCCTACTTGATTATACTGTATAATTTTTAAAATTTGTTTCTGGATTCTGTTGGCTAATATTTTATTGAGGAGATTTGCATTTGTGTTCATTATAGAGATAGGTCTGTAGTTTTCTTTTTTTGTTGGGTCTTTCCCTGGTTTGGGGATGAGAGTAATATTAGCTTCATAAAATGAGTTTGGTATTGCTCCTTCTGCTTCTATTTCTCGGGAGAGTTTCAAGAGTATAGGTGTTACTTCATCTTTAAACGTCTTGTAGAATTCCTCAGTAAAACCATCTGGACCTGGGCTCCTTTTGGTTGGCATTTCCCTGATTGTTCCTGCAATTTTTTTTCATTGTATGAAATTGGTTTGTTCAATTTGTTTACCTCTTCATTGTTCAATATGAGTAGCCTATATTTATTTAAGAAATCATCCATTTCTACTAGATTTTCTTGTTTCTTTGAATATACGCCCTAGTAGCACTTATTCATAATGGACTAAATTTCTTGGATATCAGTTGTGATTGTTCCCGTGGGGTCTCTAATCTTGTGTATTTGAGTCTCCCTTCTCCTTTTTTTTATTAATCTTGCCAGGGGTCTGCCTATTTTGTTGACTCAAAGAATCAACTTTTTAATTTATTAATTTTGTGTATAGTGGACCTTATTTCAATCTCTGATATTTCTGATTTTATTTTTATTATTTCTGTCCTTCTAGTTGTTTTAGAATTAACTTTTTCTTGCTCCTCTAGGTGTTTCAATTTCTTTTTTAGGTTATTTGCATGCTCTTCTTCTATCTTTTTAATATGCACTCCTAGTGTGATAAATTTCCTCTTTAGAACTGCCTTTCCTGTGTCCCATAAGTTCCTTTGTGATGTCTCTTGATTATCATTACATTCAAGAAAGTTTTGAATTTCTTCTTTGATCTGATCTGTAACCCAGGAGTTATTCAGAATTGTGTTGTTCAGCTTCCAAGAATTTGAATGTTTTTTTCACTTTTACTGCATTGTTCAGAACTAGTCTGACTCCACTGTGATCAGATAGAATGCATGCGATTATATCAGTCCTCTTGTATCTGCCTAAGTTTTCTGTATGAACTACTGTTTGATCCATTTTGGAGTGTGTTCCATATGCTTCTGAGAAAAATGTAAAAAGTTTTGCTGATGGATGGAAGACTCTGTGAGCCCAGCTGGGCTAGGGTGTCATTTAAGTCGATGGTGTCTTTGCTTAAATTTGTAGAGTTGACCTGTCATTTGGTGAGAGTGGTGTATTGAAATCTCCCACTATGATTGTGTTTGAGTCTATCTTGTTCTGTAATTCTAAGAGAGTTTGTTTGACATATTTGGGTGTTCCTGTGTTGGGGGAGTAAATGTTTATAACTGTAATATTGAGAGTATGGATTGTACCCTTTACTAATATGTAGTGTCCGTCTTTATCTTTATGTACTGATTTTACTGAGAAATTAATTTTGTCAGAGATTAAGATTGCTACTCCTGCTTTTTTGCGTGGTGCATTAGAGTGGAAAATTTGTTTCCATCCTTTCACTTGGAATTTGTTTCTGTCTTTGGCAGTGAGGTGGGTCTCTTTGAGGCCACATATGGACGGGTCTTGTTTCTTAATCCAGTCTGCTGCTCTGTGTCTTTTGATTGGATTGTTCAGCCTGTTCACATTTAGGGAAGCTACGGAGAAGTGGTCAGTGTCCATTGTCATTATTTATTTTTACTTCAAAGTTTCTTTCACTTGCTTTTTTCCCCTTTTGTGTTTAGTGATTTATAGGTAATTGTTTCTTGATGGGGGTGTTTCTTGATGGGGGTTCTTGCTGTTCTGCAATTTGTTCTTGATTATCTAATATTTTTTGTAATGCTGGTTGAGTGTGAATGCATTCATATAGTTTCTCTTTGGAGTGAAATATTCTTGTTCCTCCCTCAAATGTAAATGCTAGTTTTGCTGGCTATATCAGTCTGGTTGGCAGTTGTTGGTCTTCAGGACATGAATGATGTTTTTCTAAGGTTTTCTTGCATTTAGGGTTATCCTAGTGTTCATTTTCCTTAGTCTCATTTTGCATGGCCATAGAATCTGCAACTTTTATATTCCAGATGTGTTGACACTTTATGCAGAAAAAAATTTAAATACACACAATGACAAGAATATAAAATATAAGGATTAGCTTTTGTTAATAAGCATTAATGAAATTTCTATATTTTGTAAATCTCTACCGACTTTGTAGTATTTAATTCTCAGTGTAGTAAAAAAAAAAGAAGCTTAAGTTTTCCCTTTTTATCTTTGCACATGGCAAACTTTTAGAAAGGAACTTTGTTTTACAAATAATTGAAAGTTGTTTTTCTCTTACACGAATGTTGATGGGATATTTAAAAGTTACGCATTATGTTCTCTATCACGTAAAGCTGACACAGACAACAAAAGACATGTCTAATATCTCTGCCTAATCTTTTACTCTAAATACCAACATCTTCCTATAATTACTATGTAAAAACAAAAGGCATATGCTTTCAAATGTCTTGGTTGGGTTCAGTGGTATATACCTGCAAGCCCAATAACTTTGCAGACAAAGTTTGAGAGGCTCACTGACCGAAGCCAAATGGGACAAACTTTTAACAAGACCTCATCTCAGTTAATACCTAGAAGTCAGGAGTGTACATGTCTGTAAGTCTGTGAGAGACTATAGTGAGAAGGACTGAAGCCAAAACTGTCCTCAGGCAAAACCAGAGCTTATCTGAAAAAGAAATGACTCAATTGGGGAAAAAATGAACTGAGGGTATGGCTCAGGTAGTTCAGTGTCTCATTAGCAAAGCTGTGAGTTCAAACCTTAGTACTGCCAAATGAAATAATTCTTTTACAAATGACTAGTTTAAATAATGGAGCTCAGTGGAACTCATGCAAAAATATAATCAGCAGCAAGTGACATGATTTGAGAGTCTACTTTCAAGATTCGTATGGAAATTTTTCTGCCAATGCAGCAATGTTAAGAGATGAAACATTTCAAAAATTGACCCCTTTGGGGCCTAAGCCTGAAAGTTCCTCAAAATACGTAGTCATTCTGAATTGTGGGACAAGTAATATCTGACTTCCTTCTATCCATTCAAATTATTTTATGAATTGTTCATTTAATCACACCATTTGTTTCTTTTCTTGAAAGTACTTCTTTTTCTATCACCGAAGTAGGCTGAGAATATTTCTGCTTTTTAAAACCCATTCCCCTTCTAAATATGAGTGTCATCTTGAAGTCATTTCTCTTTCCTCATATTTTATGAAAATAAAAGTTAAAATCATGTTTGTTTGATGAGGTAGTGCAGGAGAAATTTGCCCTCTTTTGCTCTCTCCCTGTCTCTCTCTGCTCCTTTGCCAAGTTATGACAAAACCTTTCTCTGATATTGTTACCTTGATATGAGACTTTCTGCCTTCCAAATAATAAGCCAATAAATTCTGTTAATGATAGATTTCCCCGTCTCCATCATCTTGTTTTTACAATAAAACATGGACTAAGATACAAAATAAGTAACAGCAGTAAGGCCAAAACAAATGCCTGAAAATGTCAAAAAAAAAAAAAAAGAGAAAGAAAAAGGCATTGAGACTCAGTAGAGGATGACTGAATATGCAAAAGTAGGCTAGAAAAAAACTAAGATCCCTGTAATTAAGGCACCTACGGTAATTCTGATGAGGTCTAAGAAGACAGTTGTAAAGAGTGGGACATTATTTCAAGATTACTTGAATGACAAATGATCAAAATGTTGGTACAAAGGTGGACAGGAAAGTCCATTCTCAATGCCTTTGGGAAAGGCCAAGCTAAAATAAGTATAGCATTCAGGGATGTGCTAGCTCTTGCTTGCATGTAGGGAACCTGTAGGAGACAGATTTTGATGATGAAATTCATCATTAAAAGAGAAAGGTAACTGAAAGATCTAAAGGATTCTTACCTTGACCTCATGACAGAAAGGAGAAAAGGCGTTTTTAAAAGCAAATAAATAAAAAAATTAAAAACAAGGTCATAGCAAAGTGATTTTTAAATGAAGAAACGAGTATACATAGAAAAAGAAAGCCAGATGGTCCTCATGGAGATAATGGGGTAACCAAAGCCTTCTAGCGATCTTCAGTGCTTCATTTCTCTTTATAGGCACAGAGATCTGGGAGAACAGATGGTCTGAAGATGAGCCCAGGAAGCCCTCTCAGGGCTCCGCTATGTAGCATCACCACAGGGCCTGTCCCTTCATTCCAGTACAGTGTGCCTACGCTGTCTCACCTGGCTTCAGTGTTCCTTGGAGGTGGTACTGGCTACTACTCTAGAGAGTACTTCTAGTGATTAATTGGAGATATGAGTCTCACGGACTTTACTAACCGGGCTGGCTTTGAACTATGATCCGCAGATCTCAGCCTCCTGAGTAGCTAGGATTACAGGCGTGAGCCACCACACCAGCTCTTTTTTTTGGCGGGGGCTTGAGCTCAGGGACTGAGCTCTGTACTTGGGATTTCTCAAGGCTAGAGCTCTACCACTTGAGCCTCAGCACCACTTCGGCTTTTTCCTATGTATGTGGTGCCGAGGAATCGAACCCGGGTCTTCGTGCATGCTAGGCAAGCACTCTACCACTAGGCCAAACTCCAGGCCCCTCTTTTTTTTTTTGAAATGTCAGTCATGGGGCTTGAACTCTGGGCCTGGGCACTGTCCCACTTAATATTTTCTTCCCGTATATGAATATATAATGGTTGTCTTTTTTAAAAAAAACTTAGGCCTTTTAAAACATCTTTATATAATATTTTAGTTTGTAGAATTAATTATTTATATTATTTTTATTTCTGAATATTTTATTCTCTTTAACTAAGAGATTGTTGAACTTTATGGCTATGTTTGCTTAGGTTTTCTGTTTTCATTGTTGGTGGTCTAGTCCTGGGGCTTGGACTCAGGGCCTGTGTGCTCTCCCTTAGCTTGCCTATTTATTTATTTGCTTAAGGCTAGTTCTCTGCCACTTGAACCACAGCTCCACTTCTAGCTTTTTGTTGGTTAATTGGAGGTAGAGTCTCATGGACTATCCTTCCAGAGCTGTTTTGAACCGGGATCCTCAGATCTCAGCCTCCTGAGGAGCTAAGATTACAAGCATGAGCCGCTGCTGGCTGGGCTATTTAGTTTTTGATAATGTATTCAATCATTCATTTTTCTTTCTCTAAATCAAACAACTTTGCTGAACACATTTCTTCAAAGAAAACATTCCTTATTACCATCACGAGAAATTACCTGTACAATGCACAACACCCTGGCATATCTGTGCAGCTCATAGGCTGAACTGCCATTTTTTCTTGTTACTGTTCATGCTTGGGGACACATCGCCCTTCCCTCACAGGAAGTTTTAAGTTCCTTTGATTAAGGTCAGTTTTTGCTACTTGAAGTTCTCCAAAATACCATAACAGACTCTCATTCTATGCACAAAGCTGTTTTTCCTTGGCTTTTCTTTTTGGGCAAAGTAATTCAGTGTGATAAAAGAAACACTACCTTAAATTGAATTCTTGCTTTTCCTCTTATCGGTGGTATTATGTTGAGTGATTCATTTACATCTGCGTATCGCTTTCCCACCTGTGAAATTAACATAACACTTCGAATTTGATGCATTATGATGGATATTAAACTTAGGCAAAGAAAACACAGAGTCCATGACAGCCTTTGGTGAATAGCATGTGTAGTGATTATTGGTGAATGCAATGTGGCGATAATAAGTGAAGCTTAACATTTCCACTTAGTAATAAACAAAGAAAAGGGAAATGGGCATTTAAAATAGTTACAAAGCATTATTTCAGATCGCAGTTTTTTTATTGTAATGTATAGAGGAGTTTCAGTTTTATTCGGCAGATAGAAGGTGCATTACTTCTCACTCATTGATATCCCTTTTCATGTTTTTGTCCCCATTTCCCAACCCCTACCCCCTCCCAATCATCTGTTTTTCCCCCTTTCCTTTCCTATTTCAAATAAACAAATAAATGTATATACAATATACTAGGTAACAAAGTCAGATATTGTAGCAATAAGAGATTAACCAAAGGGCAACAAAAGAGAAGAGAAATAAGTCAGTACATTAAGAACAACAATCACATAAAATAAAACTTTTGTTTCTTTATACTGGAGATCCTTTCATTTAGCCTCATCCTCTATGGTCTTATGCATCTAGGTTTTGAGCTATTGTAATCCAATTCTAGGAGAGTCCTAGGTGTGTACTAATATTACAAATGAGGGAAACCATTGAGCCTATGTTCTTTGGCAGACCCCAGTTTTTTAAAATTCAGTATCATCCATAAGATCAGAGTCATTCCTTCTAACTCTTCACCATTAATTTTAGGGATTATAGTCAACATCAAATAATGTACCAGTCCTCTGGAAAGACTGTTAGATATATTTATCTAAAAATATATTTATTAAAAAGTAAAGTAAAAGAATAAAATATTTAGAAATAAAATTAATAGAAGTATAAACTTATATTCTACAAACTGAAATATTGTACAAAGAAGTTTATAAAGGACTAAATAAAAAAGAAAACTATTCTATATTCATATACCAGAAAAAATATTAAGTGATAATACATACTTTCAAGATTATTCTAGAAACTCAGCATAATCCTTATTGAATGGACTGAAGGACTGGAAGATGCAGCACTTTAGGGGCCTGATAGACCAGGATTATATTATTCTACTCAAAACAGCATGCAAATTAAAACCTATCAACTGTTTATTTCTGTGATTTTCTATTCAGTACTTTCAGACCATAGTTGGCCACAAGTAACTCAAATCTCAAAAATCAAAACTATCGATATATGAGAACTAGTGAAAGTCAATATTTATTGTTAAATAAAGCAGAGTTCAAATGGGCTCTACTCTATTCAAGACTAATGGATAAAGAGTAAAAATAGTATCACCACCGCTAATGGAAGGTGAAATCATATCTGGGAGCCATGGCCCTTGCAGAGCTGGATTTGTGAAGCTGATTGCAGGGAGAACAGAAATAAATGTACCTGGCTTAGTCCTTTTCCATGTCTCTTTCTCCACAATACCATTGCAGCTGATTGAGCATGACAAGCACAGTTGAAGAGATGAGTGTCCTGCATGCAGAAGAGAGCAGGAGAATGAAAGGACAGACATAGGAGGCATACATTTCCAGGATATTCACATGACAGAATTGTTTTATAATGGAAGAGAGATAAAGGAACTGGAGGGACAAGAGTTCAAACAAGAGACCATGGAATGTGTCCTGCCCTCTGGATCCTTAAATTTTCTTTACTCTTATTTATTCATTTATTTTTGTGGGTCTTGGGGTTTGAATTCAGATCTGGGTATGTCCTTAAACTCTTTTGCTAAAGGCTAGAACTCTACCATGCTGAACCACAGTTCTACTCTGGTTATCTTGATGGTTAATTCGAGATAAAAGTTTCAGACTTTCCTGCTCAGGCTGGATCCAGGCAGTACTCAGATCTTGGCCTCCTGAGTAGCTAGAATTACAGGCATGAACCAGTGGTGCCTGGCTTTTCCTTCTTTTCTTTCTTTCTTTCTTCCTCCCCCCCTCCCTCCCTCCCTCCCTCCCTCCCTCCCTCCCTCCCTTCCTTCCTTCCTTCCTTCCTTTTGTTCTTTCTTTTTTCATGGGGAAATAACCAACAGATTTTTATTTTTTTTGTAGTTTTCTTTTTTTTATTGTAATTAGTAAAAGGGTTACATGATATTTGCCAGATGGAAGGTGCATTAATTCACATACATTGATACCCTTTCACATGTCTTGGTACCCATTACCCTCCCCCCACACCCCCCACCCATATTGGTTTTCCCCCCTTCCCTATCAAATTTCAAATAACAAATACCAACAGATTTTTAGCTGAGTGAGTTCTATTTGTGATTTTGCATCACACAGTAGATCTTACCTCTAGGTGAACATTTAGAAAGTCCTCATAACCTTACTATCTTTCTATAGACATCTTATATTTGTATATGGTGTATGCTTGTACATGCCTGTGCATGCACACACACTTTAGCTAAGAGAAATATGAGAGAAAGAAATGTGATAGCAACACAAGCCAGCTATATAAGTTGTGAAACGTAAGTTGCAATGCTCTGTGAGTGCCGGATTCAATTACATTCATCAAGAAACATGAGTGTGGAGGGGCTGGAAGTATCAAAGGAAAGGAGGTTCTGTGGCTGGAATTCAGAGGCCTGATGGTTGTCCCTCAGCTTTTTTACTCACAGTTAGTGCTCTACCACGTGAACCATAGTTCCATTGCTGGCTTTTTGGTGGAGGTTGCAGACTTTCCTGCTTGAGTTGATTTTGAATTGTGATTCTCAGATCTCAGCTTCCTGACTAGCTAGGGTTACAGGTGTGAGCCACCAGTGCCTGGCAAGACAATTTTATGGAAGATTTATAACAATGTAGTCAGCCTTTTCTTTGCCAGCTGTTTTGGTGAGGAGACTGTACCTTAGCCACTGATGGCTTTACCAAAGCCAATGGAAACAGATCAGAAGGAAAAGCTGTGTGAGCGTGGAGTGTGTGTGTGTGTGTGTGTGTGTGTGTGTGTGTGTGTGTGTTGAGGGGAGAGGGTTAGATCATGGCCAGCTGACTTTTAAAGTATCTGGGAAACATGGGCCAGCTCTTGTTCATGGAAATCAGGGGAAGACTCCAATATGGGGCACAAAATTGCTAAGGGTGCATTATTACCCTTCATCTGATCTTGACAAGAAAATTTTGGTGTTAAAAAAAAGGCTGATTAATCTGCATCTGGGTTAACTTTCCTAAATAGCAAATTGGCAGACAGCCTAGAAACAATGTAAATTCTGCTTCATTAAAATTACAATCACAGTTGATTTTTCCCCCTACCTAGCTGGTTACTAAAAGAAATGAAATTTCAATAGTTGTATGGTAAATTTAAAAGACAACATACAGTAAATATGAAAGGGATTCCTAGAATAAAGTTGAAGGCAAGGTGAAAGATAATGGATGACTGAAAGAGCCACAGAAAGTTCTGGGAAATTCCAGGGCTCCCACATATTCACATATAAACAAAACAAGGTTTTATTTTTAAAGGTCAAGAAAGGAGGCTTACAAGAAATCCTTGTCTTAGGGCAATGATGCACTAAATGCACTAAATTCCTTGCACATTAAATATTATTAGTTGATATTATAGGTGTCATTGGCTAAAAAATATAGCAGGGTTCATTTGCATAATCAACAGACTTTAGAAGAAGCCTAAACATCAAAAATTCAGCCAGGTGCCTGTGACTCACACCTGTAATCCTAGCTATTCAGGAAGTTGAGATTTGAGAATCATGACTTGAAGTTAGCCTGGGTAAGAAAGTTCATAAGACATTTATCTCCAACTAACTAGCCAAAAATACTGGAAATGAAAGTATGGCTCCAGTCATAGAGCATCAGCCTTAAATGAAAAAGCATAGTGACAGAGCCCAGGCCTTGAGTTCCAGTCCCACTACCAGCACAAACACACAAAAATAAAAGTCAAAACTGAGTAAGTATTGCAAGTCAACATAGCAATGTACTCTGAGACACAGTATGGCAATAGAAAAGTTGAGAAGAATGGTTCATGAGAGAATGATAAGAAACACTCATTCTCTATATGCAAATAAAAGCATCCAAGACGTAGATTGATAGACTTGGCTTTCTTTTTCCCATGACATACAGGAGGCAAGCATTTCTTCCACATGAAGTTGTATCTCCTTCTCAGCCACTCACTACCAGAAACATAATGATACATGATAACATAAGCATTGTATTCTTTGTGAGAAACATATGGCTAGATGAGCTGCCATGAGTATTTTGGGTGAAAGTGTGTCGTTATTTGGAAATGAAAGCAAGGCTCCCTGGAAACAGATTTTCCTGACATATAGCTGTGGTCACCTGCCACTGTGTCCCAGTAACACACTAGGAACACTAGGGGAAAAAAGCAGAACTATCCAGGTTGCATAGTGGCTGCCAATTTAATTTGGCTATTTTTTAAAAGTAAGGAAAGATATTCTTCGGTATTCTGTGCTTCATCAACTAGGACCCACAAGAGGTATCAGAGCTTACAAGTTTCTGTCTTTTCCAAAGAATTATGTTCATCCAGATGCTTTAAGGAAGTCTCTAAACAAAGAAGCTAAAAACACAGGACCAAATTATTACATCATTAGATCTGCTCCACAAAACATCAATGTACTCTCTGAAGAGATTCCTAAGAAAAATAAAGATTCCCGAATGTAATAAGCTTTTGAACAACAACAACAAAAATAGAAGGGGGAAAATGCCAGAGATAGATGTCCCAGGGATAGAGGCTTTGTACATCCACGCATGTGGATTCAGTCAAATAGAAAATATTTGTTCACGACAACTTTAAAAAGTCAAAGATGAGGGGTAGGGGTGTGGGGAGGGAAATGGGGACCAAGCCATGAGACAGGGTATCAATGTATGTGAAGTAATGCACCTTCTATCTGATGAATATAATGTAACCCTTCTATTAATTACAATAAAAATATATGAAAAAGTCAAGTCTTAAAAGAACAAAGAGGATTCAAATTTGGTGAAAAGTCAGACTTGGGGATGTTTGTGTTTTTTTTTTTCAAACACACCTATTATCAGTAAAGTTAGAGGAGAAACAGTGGGAAAAAGTTTGTAGTTAAATATAAGAGACAGAGGATTCAGTTGTCAGTAAATTCTATAGAAAAAAAATCTATGAAGAATACATCACAGAGACGGAAACAGAAATGACCTCTGAACATTTGGTATGATGCTCACTGCTCTAACAGCCAGGAGAATGGAGAATGGAAGGAAAAAAGATCATTTTATACCATGAAAATTAGCAAAGCAAAAGTTTCATCTGACATTGTCAAAATATTGTGTCATTCAAGTGGCCATGCATGGCACATGCTAGATTTCCTAGAGTAGCAGCAATTCCTGGAGAGTGCTGGAGGGCTCGGCTGTAGTGGTGAGTGCTCTGGATACAATGCACTGGTTCTAAATCCTGTGTCTGGGAAGAGAACCTACGCCATCAGGATATGACCTTCTACCTGCAGGATTAGGAAATATCAAACCCTCCCCTGGCTTTTAATATAAGAAGCCAGCATGCGATTGTACCATGAAATTTAGGTTGGTGCTCGTGGTTGGGAAGAACGTGTACCATTTTCTTGGAACTCAGCTTGGTGGAACTTTGATCTTGCATTTATAGTTGCACATTGGGGCAAATTAGCTAAGAATCGCCTTTCTTCACGGTGGAAGGAGTTCTAAGCTCCGAGCTGGCATACTTGTAGGGAGAAACTGGGTGGGGTCCAAGGTTTTGAATGCCGTAAGCATAGGTCACATAGGCAGCATCCCAGTAGATGTGCAGATCTCTCTTCGGGAGCATAGCCTACAGGGGACACATCTCCGCACACATTGACCTCCACTTCTCCCAAGAGGGAAAATGGCAGTATCCTATAACTCCAGTCTATGTTATTTTAAGGAACACTGTTGGACAGTGCTATGAACTTAACACGATTCTAAAGAGAAGAACAGTATCTAGAATTTTCCAAATTTCTACTGAGATGATCATACCTAACACATGATTTTAAAAAAAACAACCATAGTGTCACTCTGACCTGAGTGGGCTGTGTGCCTAGGACGATGGAATTTTGGGTAATAACTAATGTCCACAAGATCTGCCAAACGCCTCAACTCTTGTTTATATTATTGGATCCCTGCTGCAAGTTGGGGGTGGAACCACTTCAAGAATGCCAGGCTGGCCGCCCAAGAGCCCAATAGGAAATGGGGGGAAACAGAGCTCATTTAAAGACAATTTTAAAAAATATTGCTTGCTGTATTTTTCCAAAAATAATGTGCCAAGTTAAAGTTCAATGGGAATTTATTTGAACTTATCTTTTCATTCCACATATGATGCAATATTTGGGAGAATGAGACAGGCATTATAAAGTTCTGTGATTAGAGTGTTTCATCATGATTGTGCTCTTTCACAATGAAGCCAATCATATTTCAAATAATGTTGTGTGAACTATGTGATGTAAGATTTTTGATCTTTCCAAACTTTAGTTTCCATAAGTATAAAATAAGGATTACAATTAATTATTGTTTATAAAGCACATAGTATACTCTCATTTAATCAGTGGTTCCTGCTTTGGGTTTGTACAAATATTAGGACCTGAATTCAGCGCATCTTGTTCTTGCTTAGCTTTCTCTGCTCAAGGCTGGTGTTGTACCACTTGAATCATACTTCTCTCTGCTTTTTACTGGTTAAGTAAAAAGATAAGAGTCTCGTGGATTTTTCTGCCTTGGGTTGAACTTTGAACTGCAAACCTCAGATTTCACTTTCTGAGTCCCTAGGAATACAGGCATGAGCCACCAGTGGCTGAGTCCAGTCAGAGATTCTTAAGGACATTTTCAGGTTTCATAATATACGGAACTGAGAAAGAGGACAAACTTCCCGGGATAATGGTTGTGGGCTTGAACTCTGGGTCTGGGTGCTGTCCCTGAGCTCTTCAGTTCAAGGCTATCACCCTACCCCTTGAGCCACAGCACCACTTCTGGTTTTCTCGGGGGTTAATTGGAAATAAGAGTCTCATGGACTTTAGTGCCTGGTCTGACTTTGAACCTCAAATCTGTCTCCTGAAGAGCTAGGATTACAGGCATGAGCCACCACTCCACGCTAGTTTGCCAAGTACATTTTTTTTTGTCTGTTGTGGGGCTTGAACTCTGGGCCTGGGCACTGTTCCTGAACTCTTCAGCTCAAGGCTAGTGCTCTACCACTTTGAGCCACAGTACCACTCCCGGATTTGGGGTGGTTAATTGGAGATAAATCTCACAGACTTTCTCGCCAGAGCTGGTTTTGAATCATGATCCTCAGATCTTAGCCTCCCGAGTAATAGCTTAAGCATTTTTAAGTATGTTTGGTTGTAGTTGCTAACCAGTTCATGAGCACAAAGACCAAACCTCAGCACTGAGCAGTCAGTAGTAATAAAAAATTATATTCATCAATCAATATATTGGAGATGAATTATAATTTTCCAGATTTTGACTGCTAATAGAATGTTAAAATTTCTACAAAAGGCAAGAATATTATTTTAAAATATTTAAATAAAGTTTTCAAGTTAATAAAGGTTTTTCATGTTAAGTCACCTACACTATTATTTCAAAATATCTCCAAAGTGTAATTAGAGAGTCTCGTTATGTGAAGAATATTTCTCGACTCATCCTTAAGCACTGCATCATGAAGCATTTTGCTTTTTTTCCTAATATGTATCAATAAAGACGAGTATTACTGAGAATCCAATGGCCTTAGATTTGTGAAAAGTCAGTTTTTCCTTTTCTTTGTCTCTCTAAAAATGGCAAGATGTATGGGGCGTTGCTTGCCAGCTCAAGATACTTGAAACCTGTATTTTTTTCCTCCAAAGATGTTCTCATATTCTTTCAAATCCCACTGAAGTTTTTGCTTTAGCAAGAGTCAGATCATTGCTTTCCATTATGTTCATTTTGTACTTTCCCAGATAGTGTCATTTCCTTCCTGTCATTAGTAAGAGAATGACTCAAAAGCAGCTCACATAGCTTATCTTTCTGCTCAGTACCCGCTTACAGTGTCTGTGATACAGAAGAGAGAAAACTGACTCATTTAAAAGCACATACACTGAATCCAGGGGAATTAAGACAATATCTAGAAGACAGATAGGGTCTCAAATAGGAATAAAGGTTGCCAGTGACCCATGCTTTGCCATTCTTTCTCCTTTTCTTCCACACATACCCCAACCAAATCCTTCAGGGGTAACTAGGCAAACCACCACCTCCTCCTCTTCCTCCTCCTACTCTCCCTGTAGAGTGAAGATAACTGTGTTCCAGCAAGATTCATTTTCCTGCCATCCTCTTACAGCCAAACAATATAATAGACAAAACTAATGTATACAATCATTCATGAATTAGTTCCTTCTTTTGTTGGCTCATTCACATAGTTGTCCATTTGTTTAGTAACAATTAACAGCTTTAACAAAAGATTGTTGAGGATTCTTCAATTCTTATCAACCCTGGCCCCAAAACAAAGAATTTCATTTTGAAGAATACATTGAGTCATTGCTGAAATACTGACATGTAACTGGCCTATCCCAGAACTGGAAAACAAGAATACACAAGATAATAGTTTATATTTGTCAGTAGATAGGTTTCTTGTAAGATTATGCTAAAGAACTACTATGACTTGAAATTGAAATGAAAATAAGCAGTAATTCCATATTTTCAATATTTGTTTATTTAAAACATGAGATTTATGAAACATGGATTTCTTTCCACATGCTTTGTCTTCCACTGACCTTCACCATCTTTATTAGTATTATATGAATATTTAGTTTTATTTAATACAAATATTATTTTGAACCTTTGGTTCTTTCTCTTAAAATCACTGACATTTATGTTGCACATTATGATTCAAAGTGTAGTAATTTTGGGGTCACTGCATGTTTAACTGAATTCAATGCTCATCAACAGTGGTGTTATCATAGGATTATTTAATTTTTCAGTTCTTGATTCTGATTCCTTCCTTGATGTTTATGTATTTCTTCTTCAAGCAACTTTGTTTCAGAAAACTATTTAAATCAACAGACCCTTTCGCTTTCAAATATTTTTAAAAATCCATGCATCACATGAAGATCCATATGACCAGTGACTTTATATAAAATTAAATTGGTATTTTGTGTGTGTGTTTTGAATTTTGTTATAGTAAAAGTCCTTTGAAAATGCCAGTAAAAGAAATATTTGTGACTCACAGGGAAAAGGCAATATTCCTATATTCAACTACCATGGCATATATTTAACTTTAATTGGCAAAAGTCTTTTTATGGCATACAACATGATGTTTTATTGCATGAATACATTATAGGGTAGCTAAGTAAAGATAAGCAAATATGGATTATTTTACATATGTGCTTAAATTTTGTTATTCAGAACACTTAATATTTATTCTTAGTCATTTTCAAGTATGTCATATACTGTGATTTTGTAACACCTTGAACATTGTCACCATTGCATTGTCACACATTCCTCTAAACTGAGAGATATCATAGATATGTCCTTTTATCCACACCTCCCTTTCTTCCTACCCACCTTATTCTCTGGATTTTAAATATCAGACTTATTCTAAATTCCATACGTGAGTAAATGCATTCCATCTTTCTGTGCCTGGTTTATTTCACTTAACCTAATGTCTTCCTGATTCATTCACAGACTGTGGAGTCCCCTTCTTTTAAAAAAATTACATCCCAGTGAGTATATATACCCACGTTTTCTATATCTTTTTATTCACAGATAAGTATTTAAGTTGAAGCCACATCATGGTTATTGTAAATAATGTTACACAAAGCTCAGATGTATTAATAAATTATCTCTTTGAAAAGTTCCCAGGAGGGAGATTTTAGATCAGACCCCTAGGCCTGTCTCTGAGACTGCAGTAGCTTCTTTATTTTCCATAGTGGCTGTAGTAACCTGCATTCCGTCAATAGTGTGCAACGTTCTCCTCTTCTCCAGGACTCTGCCACTATTACAAAGTGTTGATATAGGGTGATATTTCAAATCAATTTTACTTCCAATTTCTTTCTTTAGGATTAGATTTGTCTCCTGTATGGAATCTCCTGGTGCTACGATCTAAATACCTATGTGGCCCCACATTCCCATGTTTGAACTCTGACCCTCAAACTAATGGCATTATATGAGGTCTTTTGTAGTGATTAGGTTTTGAGGGCTGAGCTCTAGTGAATTAGATCAGTTTCTTCATAAAAATAGTCTGATAACCTTTCTTGGGACATTTTCCATGTAATAATACAGTGAAAAGAGAAGTCTTCAGTAACCAAAAAGCTTGTCTTTACCAGACACCAAATCTATGCTTTAATTTTCTATCTTCCAAATCTATGAGAAATAATTATCTGTTGTTTATAAAACACCAGTTTATGGTAGTTGGGTTATGAGGTCAGATGGGATAGCATATTTGGAAAAATAAAAAAATAAACTGAATGTCTCACTTTTCTAATTAAAAACTTTAGGAAGCCACATGCAGTCATTTAGTTACTGACCCTGTATAGACCATTTCATCATGTGTGGAGACCATTCATAAGTAGATTTTGGTAGTGGATTCCAGGGAGCCCCATCATTTAGTTAGTAATGTGCATACTAAACAAATTAATCAGGGGCTACTCTCTTTTTTCCTCATATGATCATGAACCAAATGCATAAAAAAGATTAAGTTTTAAAATGTGGCTGGAGAAACATAATTGCTGAGAAGTACATTTTTACCTCATTACATGAGTAATGATTGTGATGCCATTTAGGATTTATAAATTGCTCTTTTTGTGAAGAACTCATAGATAATTAGCAGTGTAGAGGAGATTATACGTAAACAATATCAGCTTGCATGGGATGCTCTAATTGTAAATGTCATTAAAACAGGAGATCCTGACTTTTCTAACCATGATGTCAAAGGTCTGCCTTTGTGTGAACCCCCATAATTTCTGTACCCTACAAGACTTTATCACTTTTTTATGGTTGGTTAGAACTCCTCTCAGAGCCTCATGCTCTCTCATGAGAAAAGATCAAAGGAGACAAGAAGAGGGAAGAATGTAGAACAAAGTCTGTCTAAAGGGGAACTGAGAAGGTAATATTTTTCTTAGCATAAGGTGCCAACACTCAAGTAAAACTGGGATTTTGGAGCCAACCAAGAAAACAGCCGGCAAATGATATAGTTTGAATATCTCCTTTCTTCCTTTGAGGTGTAAAAGGAAGCCATGTGGCTTCTTCAGTTTTGGAGGCACTCCAGGAAAATATCTCACTAAGGTTTCATGACAGATAGGGGGCCAAATGCATCCTGGATAATATTCTTGTGGTGTGTGAAGAAGGTGTTAAAGAGCCAAAGAAAAGTCATTTTCAGGTTTCTTTGAGCCAGATAAGAGAAGAAGAAAAATAAAATCATGAAAGATAAAATGTCAAACCTGCCTGAGATTACACATGAGTTGCAATCTTTTACAATATTCAACCTGCACCCACATCATTCCAGTTGTGTGTGATAAAGTCAGCCTCCATGAAGAAAGAGAAGTTAATACCATCAGAAACAGAATGGAGAGGGAAGGGCCAGAAGCACAGCTGAGAAAAGGCATGATGAGCAACAAAACTACCAGTCACTGGTACCAGGTTTTGCTACCTCAATGGGGCATTGGAACCCATGAGATAAGGTAGAGTTTGAAATACATGAAAGTGAAAATTCCACACTGCAAAAGTGGAGGGCACGTCACAAAGTTTTATTGACACTGACAAGGTTATCAGGCACCACTCTGACAGCTGTTTAAAGAGAGGGAGGGAGGGAAGGAGTAGAAAAACAGAGCAGAGGCAAGGGAGAAAATCCTTTGGAAAGCAAAAAAGCCTCCAAACAGTTCCAATCTTAAGAGTGTTAGGATGTTAAAATATGAAGCATATTATCAGGAGATGAAAGTTCAAAGAGGCCTCAGCTTTTTGTTGGATAAACAGGAACATATGCCCAGCCTCAGAAATATTTCAAATGTGTTATGAAACTTCACTCAGTTAGGAGAGAAATGTTAGAGTTCAACTGTGAAAAATTCAATTGCGTATTTGGAGAACATTTTTTTAAAAAAGCAGGTGCTGGGAAAGACCACAAACTTTCTATGCATGTCAGCACCACACACCGCACTAGCAAACCGAAGTGAAAATGTTATTAAGGCTTCGAAAAGTTTAATCTACTATGGCTCAAATGAGCCCCTGTGGAATAAAATTTCATATATCACCGTGGAAATGTATTTCTCTGAAGGGGGAAGAAAAATCAAAAGATGATCAGAAGGAAATGGAGACATTGGAAGTATTTATTCCATGGCTGACTTTTGTGGAAGATTTATAAAATCATAGGAAACCTGGACGGAAGTCACCCTGTATAGCACAAGTGAGACATCTGTAGGGTGGAAAGTTAACCAAGACGAAGAAACCAAATACAACAACAAAAAAAGAATAATTTGTTCACAAAGTCTAAGCCCCAGATCAGCTTATCATTGAAATCTTGTACTAGAAGACTATATACCTGATCAAACATGCTTAATCATATTGATAAAGTGGTTTTTAATACAGTTTCATCATGCTCTTCTGAGTGGCTATATTTCTATTATCTTTTAAACCCAGGTCTCTGAGGATAGTGTTGTATTTCTTCAATATGGAGAGAATGTCAATGGAGGTTGATTATGAATTAAATAAAAACTCTACCTAAAATAAAGTCAAAGTTAAATCATTCCAGGAAGCTCAGAAGAGGTCCAATGTAGCAGAGTAGGCCTGGTGGCAGTTCACACACATGGCTGGCTATGAGCTTCAGGTTGCTGGACTATCTCAGCCACAAAAGCTCCACTGCTATTAAGGCTACTTCCTCATTCACTGCACATGACATGCCTTGGCCTCCCACCTTCAAACCATCATCCTAAGGCTGTGGGATTTTACTTTGAAACTTGATAATTTACCCAGCCATCTGGAACTATATCCACATAGAAGATGAGGAAGATTGTCATAATCTGAGTGCTGCTGATTGAAATTTCTGCTAATCAGGAAAATGACTTCATGGCCCTATGTCATCGGGTTAAGGGGTTAAGCATCTAAAGTAACATTTGCATTTTTTGTGTGAAGGAAATTAGAAAGACATGAAAGTAGTCTGAAAAGGTTTTAGAGTGAGGGAGGTATTTGGGGGCATTACCGTTCTTTGAAAATCTATAATGTTCATTTAATTAATCACCTCCCATATACCCCCTGTTAAACCAATCCAAAATCTCCGGCTTCCATGAGCAAACCTAATACAGTACACTAACAATGCCAGACCACACACACACACACACACACACACACACACACACACACACACTATCTGCTATTTTCCAGAATTTATGATTGCTAAAGATTTATCACTTTGGGTTCAACAGTTGAGCATTTTACAAACAACACTCCATTTCCCTACCTTCCTTGCTATTCAAAGGCCATCACTATCTGCTTTGTTTCCTTCTATTTTAATAAATATTATGTGGTATTGCTTTGTGCTTTCTTCCTTTTAGAAGGTTTTCTAGTTACCTCTGTGACTTGTGTTCCTTATTTTATGCATTTTCACCTGTCCAGCTCTTCTGATTTCCATCCTCTTTTATTTCCTATGGCTCTATTTTATTATCTTAAGTAGCCATCACTACAAAAAACCAGTTACCATTATTTTAGCAGCCAAATTCATTGCATATCACTTTTTTTGAAGGGGCTCAGTTGTAGGGCTTGAACTCTGGGCATAGGAACTCTTCCGGAGCTCTTCAGTTCCTCAAGGCTAGCACTCTACCACTTAAGCCACTACACCACTTCTGATTTTCTGGTGGTTAACTGGAGAAAAGAATCTCCCGGACTTTCTCGCTGGGGCTGTCTTTAAACATCGATCCTCAGATCCCAGTCTCCTGAGTAGCTTGGATTACAGGTGTGAACCACTGGTGCAGGCTGCAGACCACTTTTTTGATGAAAATGAAAATGTAAGTGAATAAATTGGGTAAGGTATTCCTGCAACTTTGTGCTGATGGTTTGATTTCCCAGGTGCTCAGGTGTTGACTTCTTTGCTATCAACTCTTGGCAGTGATCTATAGCATTTCCAGGATTTCCTTCCATTACATGCTGGTTGTTGTTCGTGTGTGTGTGTGTGTGTGTGTGTGTGTGTGTGTGTGTGTGTGTGTGTGTCCTGAGACTTGTACTAAGTACCCAGGCAGTATTCCTAAGGTTTTTTTGTTGTTTGTTTGCTAAAAGCTAATGTAATATTTGAGCTATGGCTTGCCTTGCAACTTTGGGGTGGATAACTGGACATAATAGTGTCATGAGCTTTCCTGTCCTGGTTTTCAACTGTGATCTCCAAATCCCAGCTTCCTGAATAGCAGGATTCCAGGCATCAGCCACTGCCACCCTGCTCTGTCCTCTAAGTCTTGACTTGAATATACTATGGCTAAGGGTCACAACTTCTTCCTAATAAAGCAACTATAAAAAAGTCTATATTCTAGACATTTAAGATGTGAACAAACAGGTTATACATATGCCCCTAGAAAGAATAGTGTATTATTCTCCTGCTGATAATCATGATTAAGCCACCCCCTAAAGATAGTGAGAAAAATGGAATATTGGAAATAGAAAAAAAAGTACACAGTACCCATAATTTTCATATGCCTATCTATCATCTAAGTGTCAATCCCTATATCTCCTGTATCTCCCTTTCTCTTTCCCCCCTCCTCAAATAAACAATGTACCTGTCAACTTAATAACATTATTTATTATTCAATTATCTATGATTCTGATCCAATGTAGTACTTTCTTGTGATGATTACTATACATATTCATATATGTATATATGTAATTTATTTCTGAAAATGTAGCTAAGTATTTTCTATCTTAAGACAATAATTTTACAAAGATTGGTTACCAATATTTCAATATGCTGTAGCTCATGTAATTTATCAACAAACCTCTGGATTGCAGTATAACAATTCTACCTCCTATATTCTGAATTAATCTGTATTCAATTATTTTAAAATATCCCATTTAATAATCCCATTTGAGGCAAAAATGCTTATTGATTCTCACATACTATTTTAAATATATTTGATAAGTACACCTAAAGAATATAAGATGAAGCCAGGTGGCTCACACCTGTAATCCTAGCTACTCAGGAGGCTGAGATCTGAGGATCACAGTTCAAAGCCAGTCCAACACCACAAAGCCTGTGAGACTCATGTCTCCAATTAACCCCTAGAAAATGGGAAGTGGAGCTTGGCTCAAGGGTAGGGTGATAGCCTTGAGCTGAAGAGCTCAGGGACAGCACTCAGGCCGAGTTCAAGCCCCACGACCATACAAAAAAAAAGAATATAAGATGATGATTTGGCATTCATGTACATAGTGAAATGATTACTGTAGTTGGTCAAATTAATATATTTATCACTCCGTCTAGTCATCTGTGTGTGCATACCTTGCATATGTGGTAAGAGCACCTATTCCTTTAG
Source organism: Megascapheus bottae (assembly GCF_031878675.1). Classification (NCBI taxonomy): domain Eukaryota; kingdom Metazoa; phylum Chordata; class Mammalia; order Rodentia; family Geomyidae; genus Megascapheus; species Megascapheus bottae. The sequence continues at coordinate 58,733,331 of NC_143522.1, forward strand.
CAAATTTCTGGTTTGCAATATAAAATTATTAAACATAATCCTCATGCTATACACTACATCTCTAGATTTATTCACTCTAGACAACTACAGCTATACTTTTTGAATTAATACTGACAAACTTGCAAGATACTAAAATAACTTTAGCAAATTGAACAGGAAATAATGCCCTATCTCTAAAATCACCAGAGTAAGAAAATATTAGAGACATGGCTTAGTGGAAGAACTTCTGCCTAGCAGACACAAGGCCTTGGGTTCCAACCACACTATATATATATATATATATATATATATGTATATATTTGTATATATATATATATATATATATATATATATAGCCAGCATTCCCTAGAATGGATGTTGAGATGAAAGGGAGAAGATGAACAAGAGATATAAAATGTAGTTGATGGGAGAGAGTGAAAGCAGAGGTGATGTTGCATCAAAAACAAATGTACCCTTTATCTGACTTATGTTACTGTAACCTCTTTATAAATCACCTTTATAATGACAATTAAAAAGTGTTTATAAATCTTTTGCAAATTGAATTTACTTTTTAGCTATAAGTAGATGAATTATCTAACAACAGTTTTATTATAATTTATATAGAAATTAACTTTATTATTTCATGCAAAAATGTTGGTTTAGCCTGCTTGAAATTTTTAATTGTCTTGAGTCATTTCTTTTATAACAAAAGGTCATTTTAAATCACAGGTTAAAAAATAGCGAGGCATGGTGGCTCATGCCTGTTACCTTAGCTACTCAGGAGGCTGAGATCTGAGGATCAAGGTTCAAAGACAGCCTGGGCACTAAAGAACATAAGACTCTTATCTCCAGTTAACCTCTAGAAACCCGGAAATGGGACTGTGTCTCCAGAGGTAGGGCAGTAGCCTTGAGCTGAAGGGTTCAGGGACAATGCCCAAGCCCAGGGGTTAGGGTGATAGGTTTGAACTGAAGAGCTCAGCAACAGTGCTTACGCCCAGAATTAAAGCCACATAACCCACAAAACAAACAGAACACAAAGTCCTTCCACTTCCATCCTCATTTTTTCTTGAGATAATACCAACATGAATAATAATATTATTAGCAAAGGTATGAATAAATGATCACACTAATTATTAATGAAATACTATAAGTTCGAATATCCATCCTTAAGGATGGATTCTGCAAATGTTAAAATGTGTACATTCTTTTGCAATTCAAATGATAAAGGTCTACCTGAAATGGACAACTAGGGAATTGTACAGAAATTTTGTTGGAAGGACATTTGCCATAGTCATGTAAAGTAATGAAAAATCAAAGCACATTGAAGTTTTCAACAGCAGCTAATGGACAAATTATTATGAACTTAAAATTTTTCAGTTAATATTTAATAACAATTAGGAGATGGATCCACATGTGCTGATATGGTACTCAGTAATATCTACTGAAGGTTTCATTTGCTCTATTTCTTTTCCCTAGCAGTTAGGTGGTGTCATGTGACATTCTGGTTAATGAAGTATGGAAGGTGCCAGTTCCAGAAGAGGAACTTTAAAGTCTTTATGAGGTTTTGCAATCCCCCTGCCCCCGCTCTCTCTCTATCTGTTTGGATGAGATCATTTCAAACACTACAGCTACAAGATGATAAAGCAAACCCTAGCCTGTCTCCCTGAGGGAATGTGTGTAGAATCTCCATCAATCTATCGGGTACATGCCATACAAGAAGAAGTAAATGAGTGGTCTTAAACAATGTAGAATATGGGAGTTTTGTATTGCATCACAAATTAATATGTATTTTGAAAGGTTATGTATTAGGTGAAATCAAGATCAGTCTATAACACAAAAAGGCAGTATAATATATCCTATTTGTTTCTTCTACACTTTTTTCATATATTTTTATTGTAATTAATAGAAGGGTTACATGATTCTTCTACACTTTTAAAATGATAATATCAACATGATGGCTTTATAATTTTAGTAATTATTTTCTTTTAAAAAACCAGAACAAGGGGCTGGGAGTTTGGCCTAGTAGTAGAGTGCTTGCCTAGCATGCACAAAGTCTGGGGTTTGATTCCTCAGTTCCACATATATAGAAAAAAGCCAGGAGTGGTGCTGTGATTCAAGTGGTAGAGCTCTGGCCTTGAGAAAGCCCAAGGACAGTGCTCAGGCCCTGAGCATAAGCCCAGGACTGGCAAAAAAAAATCCAGAACAAAGCACCTTATATACAAAACTCAACAAAAATCAGCTTCACTAGTGAATAGATAGAAAAATAAAAACTAACATAAATTTTAGTAGCTCTTTTGAATGGGATTCAGAGATGGACAGACAGACATGACCTCTCAGTGAGTGTGTTCAGGATGTTCACATGGGTGGTTAGATATTACAACCTGGAGGCAAGTTTAAGGCTCGTGGTAGTAGAAGGAAAGTTGCTGTGCTAAACAAAGTGGGGTGGAAAATTAAGAACAAATGTTCTCTCTATGGAAAATGCCTGGAAGTATATGTGAACCTGGAGATGAAGAATAAGCCATTTATCCAAAATGTAGCAGAGATATCTGCCTGCAGACAACATTTAATTAAAAGTCTGTGTCCATTATTATGCAGTTCTCAAGTTAGTGGTCTGCAGTGTGCTTGAACATTGGGCCCTTCTCTTTGAGCTCCCCACATCTCCTTCCCTCTTGCCTTGACTGTGTGACTTTGGTTTCCTTCTTTTTTCCATTTCCTTCTCGGCTTATTTAATTCTCAAGTACAGCAATGGCCTCGGGAGATCTCTTGGTACTCAGAATTGTTTTCCATTACTCAAAAAGCAGTCAGGATGACAAAGAGTTCCATGGCCTTTAAGATCAAAGGAAAGTTAAAAGAGCTTCCTTCCAAGTGGGAAGATGGAAAAGAAGGATGGAAAACTCACATCTGACTGATGTAGGGAAGGTTATTGTCCAGAGGCAGAAGATTGCTTTGCCTGATACTGTTGAGTCCTCCAGGACTCAACTGAAGGAGAGGAACTCTCCCTGGTGGGTCCTGACTCTTGACTTACTGCTTTACTTGTTTCCCACCAATTAGGACACGTCTCTGGACATGCCTCTAAGCACGGAGCTTCCTAGTTCTCTGACATGACATTGATGTAAAGCTTTAAAGAAAACTTTTCTTCAAAGTGGAGAGACTGAATGGGGCTTTGGTCTTGTGCCATGGTGATAATGAGGATCAGCTAAGGAGGTCTGTTACTGGCAGAACTGGTGTGTGCTTTAAGGCGCACAGTGGTGCCAAGAAACAATACAAAGTGTGAGAACAAGCAGACTGAGTCACGATCCATTGCAGATTCTAAATTGCACGCTTCTGTCTCTATATATAGCATGTCAAAAATGTCATTTCTCCTGTCAAGGGAACTTTTTAGATTGTCACCAGCAGCAGTACAGCAACAACTAGCATTTCTTTATATTCACTTCATCTGAAATCTACAGAAAGAATGTAGTTTGCCCTGACATATTTGACTTAGGGAGTATGAGGCTGGGAGAATCTTAGGGGAAAGAGGGCACTGTTTCTTGATTCTGTGTAGGGAAGTTGTTCTGGTCCACAGAGACTGGAGTGTTGTACATTTTTGGATCTGGCTGTCAGAAATCTCTGAGGAGGGTGTGAAATATGTATAATATTCTTTCAGCAAGGCTATTTTTTTCAACTACTACTCTGTGGGTTTGAAAACAGAATGGGAGAGCTCTCGTTAATAATCTTTCACATCTTGATGGCACAGCTGAGGAGCTGGAGGCAAGGGGCTGTCATATTTTCAAATGCAGAGGGAAAGAAAACCATTTGAAAGGGTCACAATTGTTATTTCTTCATATATATGCATATATATAAAGACAATTTTGGTTCATTTGGGGCAAAAGCTTTTATTTATAAAGACATTCTAAAATAAAGTTTTCTTTTGCTACCTATGACAAAACAGTTCCAGGAATGCCTTAGTGATCCTTTAATGAATGATCTCATTTCCTTACTGTCTTATGTGCATTAAAAATGTTAGAAGGGTGACACTGATCAAGATGCATTGTATTCATAATCCATTTTGTTAAATGGCAACCCCTTTGTACAAACTCTTAATGATAACAATAAAAATTATGATAATAATAAATCTAATTTTCTCAAGCATATAGAAGTATGCTGGAACACTTGCTATGATTGCAAGTAAAGAAAATGCACTTTTAAAGGAGTACTAAACACCCATATTTACTTTATGAAACTAGGATAAAATACAAGCCACATGCTTCTACAGGGAAATGAATGGACCTGAAAAATATACGGTACATGAAGTAAGTTAGCTCGGAGAACAAAGAAGTCATGTTTTCTTTCATATTTAGAGGTTTTATCTGAATTATTATGTAAATGTATGCAAATATATAGGATAATATTTAGCTATATACAAGTTATTAACTAAAGTGTGGTATATGCAGGGAAGAATTCCAATTGTGTAACTCCTTTGAAAAACTATCTAATTTACAGTTTAACAAAATAAATATCAGGAAGCTGGAACATGTGTTATCAAAGGGAAAATGAAGTCCATAGCAGGGGGAAAGACAAATTATGAGAGGCATTCAATGTATATATGTGAACATGAAAATAGGTAAATTCAGAAGATGGGAGGTGCTGAGGAAGGAGAATGACAAAAGAACTGACATTGATCTGTGTTGTACTCACAAACTGACATGTTGAATTAAAGCCCCTTTGTACAACTACTTAAAAACTTGGCATTTGCCCAATTGTCCAGAAACAAGGACATACTAAGTCCACTAGCACAACGATGTTCATTGCAGCACTATTTACCATAGCAAAGATATGGAACCAACCCAGATGTCCCTCAGTTGATGAATGGATCAACAAGATGTGGTATTTATACACAGTGGAATTCTATGCTGCTGTCAGAAAGAATGACATCGCCCCATTTGTTAAGAAATGGAAAAACTTAGAAAAAATCATATTAAGTGAAGTAAGCCAGACTCAAAGGAACATAGGCTCAAAGGTTTCCCTCATTTGTCATAAGCAGTAGAAACCTTGGGCTCTCCTAGCAGAGATTTGCAATAGAGTAAAACCTAGATACACAAGGCCATATAGTATGACGCTAAATGAAAGGACCTCCAGGATACAGAAAAAGCCATATAAAGAGTGATTGTTGTCCTTAATGTACTATGTTATCTCTCATCTCTTTTGCTGTCCCTTGGTTATCTCATATTATTACAGTATCTCACTCTGTTATCTGTTATATTGGATATATTTGTATTTGGTTATTTGAAATTGGATAGGGAAGGGGGGAAAACAAGATGAGGGGTGGGAGTAGGGTGGAGGGTAATGGGGACCAAGACATGAGAAAGGTTATCAATGTATGTGAATTGATGTACCTTCTATCTGGCAAATATAATGTAACCCTTCTATTAATTACAATAAAAATATATGAAAAAAACAGAAAAAAGAAAGGCAATATGAGTTTTTCAAAACCTAAGTATTAGTTAATTTATTTGTACTAAAAAGTCATAAACAAAAAATTTGACTCCTGTGGGACACAAAACAGTTCCCAGAGCATTCCTCTAAGTTTCTCTGTAGCCAGATTCTGCACCCAATCCAAAGCCAGAGTGACCATTTATTCATTTTTCTGTGTCCATCATTTAGTTTTTCAGAACACATTATATACATTGAAAAGTGTGTTTTGGGTCTGTCTCCTCTGACTTAGAAAGATGCATGTAAGTCATTCATGTTCTTATGTGAATTTATAGTGCAGTGTGTTCCTTTGTGTTTTGGATAAACCAGTTTGTTAATCCTTACAGCAGCTGAAGTACACCCCGTTGTTTCAGGGTGATTATGAATAAAATTACTATGAACATCATTCCACAGGTTTTTTTGTAAGAACATAAGCTATCATCTCTCTTGAGTAAATACCTTGTAGTTGGGTTTCTGGGTCTCATGTTAAGTATGTGCTTAACTTCAAAAGAGAACGCAAATTGTCTTCCATAGTGATTATACCTGCTGTATTTTCACCAGCAATGACCAGATTTTCATGTATATAGATTGCTCTCTCATGATACTGTCAATTATTTGTAAAATTTATCCATTCCCACAAATGAATAGCGATTGATAAAATCTGACACCTACGTGGTGATATTTCATTATGGATATAATTTGCACTTTCCTAGGGACTAAGAGGACTGAATATCATTTTAGGTGCTCATTTGTGATCTGGGTCAAATTCTTTGTCAATGAAAAATTGATTCTTTACTTTCTTATTGAGCTTTGAGATTTCTTTATATATTCTCAGGTTTTATTATCAAATATATATTTTATACATGTTTTCATAAAGTCTGAAGCTATTCATTCTCTTAAAAGAATTCTTTCATAACACTTATTTTATTGTTTGATGAAATCCAACCTAATATTTTTTCTTCTGGTATATTTAGATGTAATATCTAAAGAAACGAATCTACCTGGAATAAACTTCATAATTTTTTTAAAATTTTTGTGCTAGGAACTTAATGGGTTTAGATTTTTATATTTAGGGCCTATGATGTATTTTTTCATATATTTTTATTGTAATTAATAGAAGGGTTACATTATATTTGCCAGATAGAAGGTACATTAATTCACATACCCTTTCTCATGTCTTGGTCCCCTTTTCCCTCCCTCCCACACCCCACCCCCATCTTGTTTTCCTGTGATGTATTTTGAGAAAATTTTTGTATAAAGTATAAGGTATGTGTCAAAGCTCAGCTTTTGATGTACATATCCAATCTTTAATGTTACTTGAATAAAATACTATATTTTCTTTATGACTTTACTTTTGCTCTTTGGCCCAGAACAACTCATTCTGAAGCATATAGGCCATATTCTGATTCAAATTTGTTCATCTAGGCATTTATCTCTCATTCAATACCACATTTTTGGAATACTATATGTTTACAATAAGTCCAAATCAGACTATATGAGTCTTCTAACTCACTTCTTTTTCAACATTCTTTTGGTTATTCTATTTCCTTTGGTTTTCCATGTGAATTTTAGGATCCACTTGTTAAATGTTACCTTTGGAATTAATTCAGGGTTGTGTTAAATTTCTAAGTTTGAGTGGATAAAGTATAATTGAAAAATCTCAAGGAGCATTCTAGACTCAATCCACATGACCATCCTTACTTATGAATTGTCATTTGAAAGTGACCTAACAGATCTGCTTTTAATTACATCTATTAGCTAGAGCACTGGAGAAAATACTGAAGAATCATCTCATTTCTTGGTCCAATATATTCATTCTAGTGGTAGTATTATTATTAATCACAGCTTTGTTTTTTGTATGCATATTATCTACTCAGATTCAGTTAGTATTATTGAATATATAGAAGATTGGTCTTTCTCATAGCATAATCTCACATGCATGTATCCAAACAGCAGACTTCAAACTGGAAATATATTCACTCTCCTCAAGAGAGACAAGTGGAATCACACAGAGAATCATTATTTCCTTCCATGTTTTTCTGTCTGTTGATCTGTTTTGAAGATTGACAGAATATCTACTTGGAGACCCAGATTCCAATTTAATTATTAATTCAAAGGTTGCTTATGAAAAGGGACCTGAAAATGATATTGAGAAGGCTCTACGATCACTACAATGTCGTTCTCACAGAAAGCAATGGCACTCTTTCCGTGTTTCATCTATACCCTGTTTGTCTCTTCTTTTTGGTTGGATTGTTTATGCACTGCCAATATTCACAGCTTCCTGTAGATTTTTAATATAAAAGTTATAATTAAAAAGCCTTTAATTGCACCAAACCAAGCATCCATCTTTTGTTGTCATGGGGCTACATAATGTCTTGAAAATATCTCAAAATCTGTTGCTAAAACTATAACAACATGTTTATGCAAAAACATTTAAAAATTTAAAAGGAATTCTTTTTTCCTTGTCACATGCTTTCTAGCATTATTTAAAATTTATTTGTAATACAGTTGTCATTAATAGTATTCCTATTTGAAATTTTTTTCTCCCTTTGGAAACATAGCTGCTCAGGACTGATAAGTATTAACACATTCTTCAACATTCTGATTAAAGAGATATTTTCAGCTCCAGTGTGACACTCTTTAGAGCTTTGCACATAGAAGCTTTCTATCTCAGAGCAGGAATAGTGTTTACACTTCAATGATCTCAGGCCCTAGCTACAGCTTCCAGCATCTCTCCATGGAGAGACCTAGAACTCCAGTCTTCTCAGCTCCATGTAGCTTAGGATGAAAGTATGGGCCACGACATCCAGCTCTAGACTGAGAAGTCACTTCAAAACTTTTCTGACTTGGGTGGCATCCAACTCTGATCTTCATATTCCCAGTTTCATATTGTCAGGAGTTAGCCTTCTCTAGGAATGAGTAAGAGGACCCTACTTCACCGTGAGAGTGTTGCCTCCTTACCTATGCTTGATGGAGTCAAATATCTTGATAATTATGCTATATAATTATGCTCTTCACACTAACCTGATGTTAAAAATCAGCCATAAGCATATCAGAAATGAGATGAAGACCGAGAAGAGAAGCCTTTTCTTATGAAGAAAGGAGAATTGCCAGTACAGGGAAGACCTTGTAGAGTTCAAAAATGAGAGTGATGTAGAAAGCTGTGGCAATATACACAAAGGTGGAGAGAGCAGCCTATGAATGGTACTCACAGCTGGAAAGACTGCTTTGTATGCCCTAAAAGAGTGGCTTAAGGGAAGGAGGAGGTTGAAATAGTGACAATTTATCTCCATTCATAATTTCCCTGTGTATGGCTTTAGAACCTGGAGTGACTTACCAGCACTAGGAATGGGAAAAACTGGATATATGGAAGATAGTTGGGAGTTTCTGCTCTATTGAAAATAACATAGAGGGCCAATTTGTCATATTTCTTAGCATGTGGTACCTGGAGAATACATATAGGAGAATCTGAAACAAACAAATAAACAAAGCAACACTGATACCCTATCTCTAAGAGGAATGAGGGAAGATGTGGGGCAGACCACTATAGCCAACAGAACGTGTGTGAAGATGGGCTTTTCACCTGGCAGATGGCCCCCAGATAACAGAGTTGAAAGAATGGGGCTTCCTCTGAAAGATGTAGAGAAAATACTCTGTAAGTTGTAAGGAGACCATCTGGAGGAAACCAAGGAAATGCTTTCTTTAAAATAGACTTACTACAAGAAGAAAACCTCATTTTATAAAGTGTTTCATCTGAGTTCTCCAGAATATGCTTCAAATACCACAAAGAAGAAGTTAAATTTCATGAAATAAAAATATTCAAGCCAGGAGCAATCATAGTTACTTAGGAAGTCAAGATCTGAAAAATCGTGGTTGAAGGCCAGTTTGGGCAGAAAAGTTCTCAAGACTCCCTTGCCAAAATAAATACCAACAAGTATTTGGTAGAGTACCGTTCATGTAAGTGAAAGGCTACGACTTCCAACCTAGTACTGGCAAAATAAAAGAGGAAAAGAAAGAACATCATTCAATTCAAAGAAGAAGTCCAGCAAAAGACAGTATTTTGGGCACTTTAGAAAGTTCAGTTTTCGAAACAAGGCATTTCTTTAAAGTGTAATTTATCCAGAGGTGAAAATGAAAAAGTGGAAATTATTTTAGAAAAAGTGAGTTGAATGGACAAAATTTTGAATCACATTTCTATAATAAACACTGGAATGATAGCAACCAAATCTGAGTGATAAATACAAAAGCACATAGTATAAGAATTTTACATTGCAAAGATGTACCACTCTACACAAGAGAACATTTCCCTGAAATCATCAAGAACAAATAAAAATATATTATTACATGGGTCAAGATGCTTTATATTCAGAATCTGCCTTGTTAAATGGCAACTCCTCAGTACAACTTAAAGATAATAAAAATAAATGTTAAAAATGATCTTAAAGGTTAACTTTTAAAAGTTAACTATTTATGGGCCAGGAGTTAGGCCTAGTGATAGAGTGCTTGCCTAGCATGCACGAAGACCCAGGTTCAATTCCTCAGTACCACATGCATAGAAAAAAAGCTGGAAGTGGTGCTGAGGCTCAAGTGGTAGAGCTCTAGCCTTGAGAAAGTCCAAGCCCAGGATTGGCAAAAAAAAAGTTAACTATTTACATTCATCTAAAACATTAATACCCTCCAAAAACATTCACTTTTGCTGTCTAAAAAGTTGAACAGGATGGTGGCTGAAAATGATCCTCATGTGCCATCACAAAATATACCAAAACAAACCAAAGTAGCCGCATAAAAGCTAAGGAAAACAGGTGAGAGCCATTAGTGTCTGCTTATAGATAGCAGGGAAGAGCCAAAATGTGTCACTTATTTCCCAACTCCAAGAATCCCTCTGCACAGAGAGATGCCTTCCACTTTAAGAAAAGAAAGCAGAATTAAGGTGTTAGTCTTGAGACTTAATGCCAGTGCTAAGCTCAGTCCACAGCTTTCCCTACGAGGGTAATACTCATAAATTGAGTTGGTGGTACTAACTCCATCATTCCTTCCTCAGCCTGCTCTCGGTAGTCAGAGCAAAGCTAGAACTGTGGTGGGAGCTGAGCAGGAAAGCTAGCCCTGGGCTAGCTTCATGTCAAAGGTCAGACCCACATTGTGACCCAACACCTTGCAGAGACTAAGGGCCTTGCTCACAGGCAGAGCCTGACAGAGGGAGACTCTAGGCTACCTGGAATAAGATAGAGTCCTGGGTTGCAGTGAGACACACTCATGTTTGGCTTGCATCAACATAGTATTTACTGAGTATCTGCGAGCAGCTGAAATCTTTTCTTTTTTTAATCAGTTGTGGGGTTTGAACTCTGGGCCTGGGCACTGTCTCTGAGCTTTTCAGTTTAAGGCTACCACTCTACCACTTGAGCCACAGCACCACTTTCAGTTTTCTAGTGGTTAATTGGAGATAAGAGTCTCATGGACTTTGGTGACCGGGCTGGTTTTGAACCTCATCCTCAAATCTCAGCCTTCTGAGTAGCTAGGATTATAGACATGAACCACTAGCAACCAGCAAGGTTTGCATTCCTTATGTGACTCATTTACTCACTTCCCTGCCCTGAAGTGCTTCCCTAAATCTGTTTGCAGGAAGGAAAAGCAAACCCACAAGAATATAAAGTCTTTGTGACATGAGGCAAATGCAGCACTCCTGAAGACATAGATGGAGGGGAGGCAGGAACAGGGTCTGCGAATAGCTTCTTCATTCTTGTGTGTCCCCAGAGACTAATCATGAAGATCCCAGGGACTAATCAAGGATATTCCAACCTTTAGGAAAGCTAAACGCCAATATGTTAGCAGAGGAAGTTATGCTATACATTCCATGTAATGTAAGATTCTTTTTTATTTTGACAATGTAGACATTTGTCAGAAACAAAGATATGAGTGAGGACTTTTTTTTTTAAGTTGAAAATCCTATCACCACCAGGCTTCAATATTCATCACATTTTATATCCAGTCAATTAAGAATCCCTATTTTGCCTGCCTATCTTCTATACCCATCTTGTCTGCTTATCTTCTGCAGTATGCATTTTGGAAAAGTTTGTTTTACTTTTTGATATAAGTGGACCATAATGAGTTATGTTCCTCAAAGGCCAATTCTAATATTCTGTCAAAGAAAAAGCTTCCCCCCCCATTTTTCTGAACCAATTTTTATGGCAGTCTGAGCTTAGAGAAACAACAGACATGAAAATCTATAATTCATTTTTTGTCCTCCCTAGACATCCCAGCCAGATTTCAGGATGGATTTTTATTTCTTTTTTTTTCATAAAGCATTAATAACATAGTTTAATGAGAAAAAAAACAGAAAGAAATCTTAGTTTCATCCAAAGACACTCAAAACCAGTTTTTCCCTGTCCATCCCTTCTAACTGCAACTTTGTGACCATGTAATAAAGGCCACCTTAAAGATTTTTTTTTAAAGTTTAAGCCTTTTCAAAAAAAAGATTAAACAATCGGGCTAGCAAAAAAAAGTACTCAATACATACTTTCCTTATATCAAACAAGCTAGTATTTCAGTACAGTGTAACTATACAGAATATATACAATACACATGTTCACAAAGCAAACACTAGAGGCTCAGAACAGATCTGAAAAAACATGATATTCACATTGATTACAATAATGCTAAAAATGATTGTAACGTTGAAATGGACTTAGTTTACAAAAAGTCACAAAAATATATAGATAGATATGTGTATGTGTGTGTGTGTGTGTGTGTGTGTGTGTGTGTGTGTGTGTAGTCACCAAGAACTATGTTTCTGTAAGATACTAATAGCCAGATACTAGCATATAAAATGTGAAGTTATGACACTGTATGCACTTTTAGGAAATAATACCAAACAAAAATCCAAGACCACTTTTGTTATTGTCATAAGTCAAACATGCCATTCATGGTACTGTGCACCCATTTTCACAGGGCTTTTGTTGTTGCTGCTGCTGGTTTTTGTCCTTGATTTTTCTAGTTCGTCATTAATCCCAAAGATACTGACATATTAACCAAACGAAGTCTTTTCCTGTCTAGTTTGAACTTAAAGGTGTTTGATTTGGGAAATATCTGTTGCTTTTCAAGTTGGAAATGTAAGAATAATGCTTGAATTCACAACTTTTTGAAGGTAGACGCTGCAAAGGACTTCAGTGCACCAATTCAGTTTTATATCTTTCTGAGAGGCTAGTTGGTCATTGAGGGTTTGTTCTTCAGTGCAGACGAGAATGCTAGCTTACCTGAACAAGCTGCTACCATCTCTTTCTGTTCACAATAACAAAGTGAGAATACTGGCAAGTGAAAACTGTTGTTTAAAACCTAAGAGCCTGGAAGCATCTGTCAAGCAGTATATTCAGGCCGAAGCTGAATGGTTCACAAACCAGATGATGAGTGTGTACATGTTTTGAATGACTGATCTATGTTGCTTCCCTAAGTTTTGTATACAACGTGGTGAAAGTTTTCATTCTACTAATGTGACTCATCAATACAACAGATGAAATGTTTGATAGAAACATTGCTGTCATTCCTAATGAATTCATAAGCTATTGTTCAACATCCCTTTATGCAACAAGCCCAGCTGAGAGCCCAGGATTTGTGTTTAAGCAGAGAGAACACTTGTCTCTCTTTCACAAACTGTGAGGATAATATTATTTGGGGGGAAAAGCCTAATTAAAGTTTAGCAAGTTTGATTTAAAGCATCCTGTCCAAACTCCCCAAAGAGCTTATTTATTTTTATTATCTTTAAGTAGTTTTACAAAGGAGTTCCCATTCAACAAAACAGTTTATGAATGTATCAATACCACCCTATCAACATTCCCACCCTAGTGTTCTCTCTTTAATTTTGTAGGATATTTTTTATGTTAACTCTGTTGGATTTTTCTAAGTGTATTTCTGTATTTTGAATTCCTTTCAGTACAACTGAAAGATATCTTTCATTCAAACCCAAGACAACACCCACAAAGATACATTTGACAGCAAGAGGGAGAGCAGGTAAAAAATGGTCCTAGAAAGTATAAATGATGCCTGTGTTTCTTTAGGTCTGACTTATACTTCACTCAGCATGATTTTTCCCAAGTCTTTCTATTGCCTTACAAATAGGATGATGAAACTCTTTCTGATGGAAGCATGGAATTCATTTGTAAGAATTAGTAAATGTCTATGATGGTGTTAACAGGGGATTACAATAGCTGGATAGCTATGCACATCTGACCGTATAAGATGATGCTAATTGAAATGAACTCCAAGATATGGAAACAAGAGATTTTTTCTTAGTTGTTGTTTTTAATGTACTGTGAAGCTATTTTTATTTTGTTTTGTTTTCCCTCTTTGGTTTGTCCCCTGTTGTCAGCATTTGATTTTGGTACCCTGTGTCTTGGATATGTATTTATCTGAATTGGGGAAGAGAAGGAAGGGGAAGAGCAAAATGGTGAGACAAGGGTCAAAGGGAGAACTAATGCAACAGTCGTCCTCACGAGATAACATATTGGAAATTAACTTTACAATTTTGGGGGGGTGAGGGAGGGAAAGTAGGAGAAAAAGGAAGAAGTGGTAACAATGTTTGACATGAAATGTACTCATTACCTTATGTATGTAACTGTAATCCCTGTCTACATCACCTTGACAATAAAGTTGAATTTAAAAAAGCAATTCACTAATGAGAAAAAAAGAAACTATTAATGATTTTCAAATTGAATCTTTTGAGAGTCCTGGAGCTTGAACTCAGGGCCTAAACACTGTCCATGGGCTTTCTTCATGGCTAGTGCTCTACTACTGGAACCACAGCACCATTTCTGGCTTTTTTCTATGTATGAGGTACCGAGGAATCGAACCCAGGTCTTTGTGCATGCTAGGCAAGCACCCTATCACTAGGCCAAACTCTGGGCTCCAAATTGAATTTTGAGACAGAGACAGAAAGGATTTAGAATACAAGTTCTTGTTCCCATAACTTCCAAGCAAGACAACTAGAGTTTTCATGTAAGCATCAGTTAAGGATGATGCCAGCTGGACTGAATTAACTGGCTCAAGCATTGGGTGTTTCTGCTAATTGATGCAAAATACAATCAGGTTTATATATCTGCTTTGCTTTCCTTCACTTGCCGTCCCTTCCTTATCCTTCCCTTTACTGTCTTGTTCCCCATCTCTCTTCATTAGGGTTTGAACTGGAGACCCCATTTTTTCTGGGTGGAGCTACTCAACAGATTGTGCATAGCCATAATTAACTACAGAGAAGCCGGGTGTTGCAGTTAGTAGAGTTAGTAGCACATTCAGCTACTCCTGAAACCTGGCTTCTTGGCACAGAATTGTGTGATTTAGGAAACTCACTATATGGAAAATCCATTTTGAACTGGCCTAAACAAAAGCAACATTAATAAAGAGGAAATGCACATTGTAGAATTTAGGGCCTTACACAACAGACATCAAAAGGATGCAACTGGCCTTACTGGCGATACCTTACAATGAAGGATTGTGAATAGCCACAGAAACCTCTCCAGATATCTTATGAATACCTAAGCCTGATTACTTTGCTGCATAAATGTTTATCCCCATAAACCATAGCTTCTGGTTTTGTTGGGCCCAAATGTTTCAGTCCCAAAAGACAATTCTGTTGGGGCTCCATGCCTGAGCCTGTCTCTGTGTCCAGACTGATGAATTCTTGTCATCTGTAAGAACCAAGTGGAAGATCATTATGAAGGAAGTTTATCATCAAAGAAATATGTCAACTGGGTGATGATATAGGTAAGTGGTGAGTAAGCAAATCAGTGAGTCCATCAAGGAAATAACTTGGTTGGTTGCATTATGGGGTTTGAGTGTAATGCTAAACTGAATTTATTTTAAAACACACAGACCTAGCTATGTATTAAATACTATTCATTCATTTTTTTCATTGCAGCCCAATAGGATATTATTTTCACTTTACAGATAAAGGGAGGAATAGTGATTAAATAACTTGCCAGAATGCTCAGAGTCAGTAACAGAGTCACAGATTGTGCTGGACTGCTAAATTAAAGGGAAACTTTTTTTCTATTTTGAATTTATTTCATTAAATAGCTATAGAAGGGTGTTTTAATTCAACAAGTCAGTTTATGTATATAATGAGTGTTTGTCAGTGTCATCCCTCCCATCAATTCTCCTCTAACATTTTGAGCCCACTCAGCCCTTCCAGTTTCCTAGCTCCATTTTCACATCTGTACAGTGAATAGTATGACCATATTTCCCTCGTATTACTCTCATCATTTTTCTGCTCTAACCTTAAATCCCACACATGTTTCAGCTTTCTGAAGATGATATCATTTCACTCTTATTTATGGCTGGATAAAGCTCCATTGTGTGTGTTTATATTTAGATATATACACATGTATATAGGTATAGACATGTCTATACCTATATACATGTGTATCAAATTTTCTTTATCTATTAATCAGTTGATGGGTGCCTATGTTGATTTTATAATGTGGCTATTTTAAGTTGTGCTGCAAAAAAAACATGATTGTGCAAGTTATCTATACTGTAGGCTAATTTACATTCATTTGGGATTTTACATTCCAAGAGTATTTTTGCACAATGAGGAAGAATCTATTGAATTGATAAGCATCCATATGCTTCATTACAAATAACAAAGGGATCTTACATTTGGATTTTCAGCTATGCATTACCAGACAGTACATTTATGTGGAACTCCCAGGCCAGGGCAGGAGAGTTATGGCTAACATCTTTTCCATGTGACCTTCTGTGAAAGGTTCAAATGGAAAATATTTTTGTGCATCTTCTTTGCTACACATTATCCAAAGTTAAGTTATTGTGGGAGAGTCCTCGTTTGTATTGTTATTAGAATGTTAAAGAATTGAAATTAAAAATTTAGCTTTCTAGAATTCAACACTAGTAAAGAAGCAACAAAGAGAATAAGGGTTGAGACCTCACCTCCACAATTTCTAAAGCAATAGTAATTCAGTGTATTTTTCTTCCACATTTTAAATTAGTATCGATTAGTTACATGAGTTCATTTTGACATGCTCATAATATACATAAAACCAAATTTGGTCAGACTCCCCACCTCTATTGCTCTACTTGTCTATCGTCTATCAACAAGCTCACTGTTCCATTTTAGCACATGCGTATAAAGTATTTTGATCATATTTAGTCTCCTGCACCCTCTCTGTTCAACTTTCCCTTTCAACTAGTACCCACACCCTGGAAGGGACCTGTGTTGCATTCCTGTCATTCATTTTTTAATGTATCATACATTCCATATTCTTACATGGCAAATGATCTTCATAACTCATGGTAATAATTGGGATGCATAGTAATTGTCATAAATATAGGTGATTATAAAGGAAACAATGACCTCTAGGTCCAGGTCAGGGAATAGGATAGAATGGATAAATCTACATGAAAGAAATAGGCAAAAGCTTAAATACCCTGCAATAGATTTGCTTATGGGTATGCTTGCATAAACTAATATATAGACATACATATAGGCATACATATATGTCTACATACACAGGCAACATGAAGTTTCATTATATATACATATATTTATGAATAAAGGGTAAAATATAGCCCATTACTTGTTTCTATAAATTAATTTTGGTTGAATTATAACCTTCACATTCATTTATTCATTTGTTATGACTTCTTTTGAACTTGAAGTAATTATGACAGAGTTGCTATAACTATAACCCCTATAATCTATATAGTATCTGTCCTTTCCCAGAAAGCTTTTCAATCCTTGCTGTACAGATATAATATACACTCTTGCAGAGTGCTGTTGCAGAGCACCAGCAATGAAAATTGAACTATTCAGGTATAGGAATACATACATATACATGACTAGTCTAGATTCTTCAATAAAAGTATCATAAATGAGTTGGGCACTAGTGGCTCGCACTTGTACTCAGGAAGCTGAAAGTTCAAAACTAGTCCAGGGAGGAAAGTCCGTGAGACTCTTATCTCCAATAAACTTCCAAAAATCAGAAGTAAAGCTATGGCTCAAGTGATAGAGTGCTATCATTGAATAGAAGAGCTCAGGAAGCTGGGTGGTGGTGATTCACACCTGTAATCTTAGCTACTTAGGAGGCCAAGATCTGAGGAATGTGGTTTGAAGACAGTCCAAACAGGAAAGTCCATGAGACTCTTATCTCCAAGTAACTACCAGAAGTGGCACTGTGGCTCAAAACAGTAGAGTGTTTACCATGAATGAAAGAAGCTCAGAGGTAGTGGCCAGGCCCTGAGTTCAATCCCCATTTCTGACATTAAAATAAATAAAACTAAGGGACAGCACCCAGGCTCTGCGTTCAAGCACCAGGACTGGAGCTCACTCATACACACACACACACACACACACACACACACACACACACACACACGCACGCACACATCATAAGTGAGGTGAAGTAAAGTTAATCTGTCTTGGATAGTTAAATATACTAAAGTATCTTCGGATTATTGATGTTAGCAAAAATAGAGATTACCACTGAAAAACACCAATGATATCTGTATATGGCTGAGATTATTCTAATTTTTTTTTAAATTTTCTTGTCAGGGTAATGTATAGAGAGGTTACAGTTAGATTGATCAGGTAGTAGGTGCATTACTTCTCTCATAATGATACTCCTTCTCATGTTGTCCCCATTTCCCTTCCTCCACTATAGATTAGTCTAATCGTAATGACAAATTGGGCAATCTTTTCTAGTTCTGGGACACTTAATGACAGGGATATGTCCTCAGCAACATGTCCTTAGATATCCTCATCCTGTAAGTCATCATAGACTGCATCAACACAAGCCTAGAAGGCTCACACTATTACATAGTTAAACAATAGAGTAGACACAGCAAGCTACTCCCCTGAAAAACTCTAGGCAGTTGTAACATCGTGATATTTTGCATCGAAACATACTGAAACTTGGAAAAATATATGCTAACAATACAAAGTGAGGGGAAATACTCTGCTCTATTAAGGTTCCATGGAACCACAATCACCTGGGCCATCTGAACCACAGTGCACCACCACCCAGAGCCTGTTTACACCTTATCATGTGTCCGCTATGGATGGATTTTCTGCAGTAGTTTTCTTTTTCTGTGAAAAGCTAAGTGGAAGAAACATGAATCTTTGGATTAATATATTAAGGACATGTTGCTAAATATGTATGCCAAAATGTACAATAGAACATCTAATCTGAAAATGGACATATTCTTCTAGTTAATTTTCTATTCAAGCTGTTCCATTACAATGATTATTCCTTTTAAAATGTAGCAAAATCTTAAAGTGGAATTCATAGGAAACCCGATGTGTATGACTGAATTATCATCTAATTGAATGCAATAACTTTTGATTATCATTAAAATGGTTGGAAGTACTATAATTTATTATAATACATCTTTTATTGTAATCCTTTCAGCTATAGCCAAAATAGTTTCAGAGTCGTAGAGTTCAGAAATTGGAAACAAAATTTAATGCAATTTCATATTTTAAATCTCTCAAGAGCACCTTATTTATTCACATACAGTGCCCTCTTGTATATTTTACCACTTCCCGTGTTAGAAGGAAATATTTGACATTTCTGACCACAAAGTTCTTTCCCAGTGGGCTATTGCTAATGTCAACAAAAGCAGCAGGAGACGCTATGATGTGGAGAGAGCAGTGGAACAGGCACGAATGACCCCTGTTTGCTTAGAGTAAAATGAAGTGTTTACCTCTATTGTCAACAGTTTTACAGGGTTTCCAGGAGGAAAATTAAGCTTTAAATCAGTATGCTTCAAATTCTGTCCCTTAGAGTGCCAGAGTTACACGGGAGTGCTTCAAGAACTGTTCAAAATTGAAAATTCTTTTTAACCTATGCATTTTCACTATTTTAAAAATTGGTAACTAAAAATAAGCATGTGTTTTATGAGTTCTCTAGCAAATTCTGTCATAGGAAACCATCAAATCTGTTTGTTTGGGGTACTCATTTGTACTTGGGCAGTGTAATATGCTATAAAACCTCAGAAATTGGAAGTGGTTGAGCCAGGGTAACGCTCCCAAGTCTTGTAACTTATGTCTAGGATAATGACATTCAATGCTGAATGCATTCTGCTGACCCCTTCCCAGGCCTGTCTGCACACAGAGCCTCAGAGGAATAGCCCCAGAGCCAGAGGGAGCTGTTTGGACCCAGTCTATTAGATTTTCACCCCAACTATTATCACCTCTGGCTAGGTGCTACAGTCTTGGGCTACATGACTATCTCAGAACAGGCAGTGCATAACACTGAGGGCTTTTGGTCCTATCCCAGTGCTCTGCCTGTCTTCCCAGACTAGGCTCTGGTTGCGACATGAATTGAGGGCATTGCTGGTCACAGGTGTACCATGGACAACTCAACCACAGGCTAGTGACTGTACGAGGCCTATGGGCCTAACCTAGGTCTGGGGAGCAGCTGGTGAGCACAGACTACTCTTTTGGGGGACTTTCCTAGTTCCTTTTGAACAGCACAGCAGCACTGCATTTGGGACAAACCTAGGCTTTCAATGCCTAGTGAAACACTGACAATATGCTAAGCTCCTACTTCTAGAGAATGGAGAACTAGGTACAATGTAATACTCAAATCATAGAAGTGACTGTGAGCTCAGAGAAAGCAAACCATCTGCTTAAAATGTCTGGAAAGACAGATATGCACAAAGAGTAGAAGGACCAGGACAAATACCTTTCAATCTTTGAATGCCCAGAAGATGTTGCACAACAACAAACACCAAGAGCTTTCAGGAAAACATATAATCTCATCTAATACTTAAAATAAGATTCCAGAAGCTCAGTATGAGTACTCAGTATGAGGGAATTCTCTGTGATTATAAAGCTGCTTTGAAGGAAACTTGAGCCCTTACAGAAAACAGAGAAAAATATTTCGTTTTTCTAATAGAGAGACTTAGCAAAGACATTTTTTAAAAGTTTTAAAAAGTCTAAAGCTGAAGAATATATTCAGGAAAATTTTAAATGTGATAGAAGAAATAAGTATTATAATAGATTGAACGGAAGAAAGGAGTTTGTCAAATTGAAGATCAGATTTTGAAAAACATATACAGAAGACTAAAGAGAATTGAGAAAAGGTTATCGGGACAAGACAGTATTAAGGAGCAAATATTTAGATGTATTAGGATTTAGAAAAGACTTCAAGATATCAAAAAGAGTAGTTGGGGCCGGGAGTTTGGCCTAGCGGTAGAGTGCTTGCCTAGCATGCACGAAGACCCGGGTTTGATTCCTCGGTACCACATACATAGAAAAAAGCTGGAAGTGGTTCTGAGGCTCAAGTGGTAGAGCTCTAGCTTTGAGAAAGTCCAAGGAGCATGTGCAGGCCCTCAGCTCAAGCCCAGGACTGGTAAAAAAAAAAAAAAGAGTAGAGAGCTATTTCAACAGACTGGTAATAGAAAGCTTCTCAAGCCTACACAATACAATACAAATACATAGGTCCAAGAAGATCAAAGATGAGAAGTCACATTTAACTCTACCAAGTCTTCCTCAAGAGTTTCATAATCAATCATTCAAAGGGGAACCAACATTGATAAAGAGAAGATATTCCAGAGGAAAGAAATAATATTTAGGAATGTCCCAGTTTGCCTGACTATAAAATTCTCAAGAAGCCTTATAAGCCACAATAAAATAGCATGAGATTTTCGGTCCTAAACACAAAAACAAAAACACTTTTAAACCAAGACTATAATAAACTTTAAATTGAAAGAGGAAGTCATCCTGAAATAAACACAACAGAAACAATATCTCCTCCAATCCCATTCTACAAGAAACGTCAAGCAATTTCTTCATATTTTTAGTTCTAGATTCCACCTGTAAGTGAAAAATGACAATTATATTAATATGTGAGAAGATGGGAAATATAACACAGTGATATAACACTTGATTAGCATGCACAATACCAAGGCAGGGGAGGGTGGGGAGCAGAAAGAAAGTGAAGAATGACTTCAACACTCCATTTTTAGTAACGGATAGATCATACATACAGAAAAACCAACAAAGAAACGTCAGAATTAAATTTTCTTCAGAACACATTCTCTAATGGTCACCTATAGGACATTTCATCCCATTGGTGGCAAACCAGCACATCCATTGTCCAAAACAGAATATATTCATCAGGATTGCTGATAGGGCACAAACAAACATCAATACATTTTTGAACATTGAAGATATGTAGAGTATTTTTTCAATACCCAATGAAATATTCTGGAAACTAGTAACCACTAATACTTCGATAGTCACATGAATACACAGACATAAAATAGCTTACATTTGAACAATCCATGTATCAAAGAAAATGTCAAGAAAATTTAAAAATGAAGCCCTGTTTTTGTTATTAACTTATTATTTTGGAGAAGGAGTTTCACAGACTTTTCTACCTAAGCTGACCTTGAATCTCAGACCTCTAGGTCTCAACCTACTAAGCAGCTAGAATAATAAGCATGAGGAACTGACAGCTGGCTTCAGACAACTGAATTTTGGCAACACTTCTAATAACACAGCATATTCCCAATAATCTTGGGAAATTTGGTATCATATGCAAAAAATGAAACTAGACACAAATCTCTGACAAGTTATCAAAAAATCAACTCAAAAGGGATTAAAAACTTATAAATATAAGATTTATGTCTATCAAAGCTATTAGAAGTAAACAGGAAAAAATGCTTCAAGGCATTATGATAGGGAAGAACTTTTTTTCTGAAAAGACTCCCCCACACCATCTAAATTTGGCAAATGGGATCATATCAGTCCAAAAACTTTCTGAACATTGAATGATCAACCAAGTGAAGAAATAACCTGTAAAATGAGAGTTAATATTTGCAAACTATAAATTTAACCAATTATGAGTACTCAGAATATATATTTAAGAAACTGAAAATTCACTAGCAAAATATTAGCAATAAAAATATAATAATAGTAATAATAATAGGCAACAGATCTGAGTAGCCGCTTCTTTCTATTGTAATGTATAGAGGAGTCACAGTTACATTTGTCAGACAGAGAGTACATCACTTCTCACACCTTGCCATCCCCCTCTCATGCTTTTGTCCCCATTTCTCTCCCCTGAGCCCTTCCCAATCATCTTGTTCTCCCCCCTTCCCTTTCCTATTCCAAAATAAACAAATTAACATATATACAATATACCAAGTAAGTCAGATATTGTAACAATATGAGATTAACCAAAGGGCAACAAAAGAGAAGAGAAATGACATAGTACATTAAGAACAACAATCACAAAATATAAAGTGTCGGGGTTTTTAGCACTCTTTGCCTCCTGACCAGCAGGAAGGGCAAAGAGAACACGCCCTGACTAAGACAAGACCCAGAAAGGATAGGGCTGGCTGGCAGCCTTTACCCACCCCTCCCTCTCCAAGAGGGAAGACACAGACACTCCAGGAAGAATGTCAAGGCAGACTTGTTTAATGGGAAAAAACCAGCGGCTAAAGTAAGATGCAGGAGTCTATTAGCATAGAAGTAGGCAGGACAAGGGGAGGTAGGTGTGGTCAGAGAGGGTGGAGGGGCCAATCCATGGATTCGAGGTAGCCTTATTTTACATCACAAACCACAGCCAAACCTCCCAACAAGGAGACAGGCAGGTTGGATCTCCAAAACCAGGAAGTGAGCACTGGGCTACGAGGTAGGCCTTTTACCCTTCATGTGACCTGCCCCACAATAAGGCTCTTGTCTCTATATCCTGGAGATCCTTTCATTTAGCCTCATCCTATATAATCTTATGTATGTAGGCTTGGAGATATTATAACCCTCTGCTAGGAGAGTCCTAGGTGTGTACTAATTATTACAAATGTGGGAAAACATTGAGCCTATGTTCCTTTGGGTCTGGCTTACCTCACTTAATATGATGTTTTCCAAGTCTTTCTATTTCCTTATAATAGGGCGATGTCGTTCTTTCTGATGGCAGCATAGAATTCCCTTATGTATAAGTACCACAACTTCTTGATCCAATCATCTACTGAGGGGCATCTGTATTGGTTTCATATCATTGCTCTGGTAAATGATCTGAGTAGCCACTTCTTAAGAGATGACATCCAGGCTGGGTAATGGCAGGGTGATCCTTGTTCATGTGGTGCTGGCAGCTATATTTGATTTGTGCTGGGGTAGCCAGCCTCACTGCAGCCCAGGCCAGCAAGACTCTGAGGCTTACGGTTACAGCACCTCACACAACTGATCCACAAAGAGGAAGTGATTCTGAGAACATTGGAGTGTAGACAGGCTTCGGGAGAGTTCAGATAGGTGATCAGAGACAGCTTATTCGGAGAAGAACAAAATCATAAACTTTGGTCAGAGGATCAGCTTTTACAAGAGCAAACTTAAGTCCTTCTCATTGAGAACCAAGGGTTTAGGCTGTGCTGAAGAACAAATGCCCCAAGCCGGGCACCAGTGGTTCATGCCTGTAATCCTAATATTTGAAAGGCTAAGATCTGAGAACTGTGGCCTGCAACTAGGCAGAATAGGAAAGCCCAGGAGACTTCAACCATCCACAAAGCTGGAAGTGAAGCTGAGGCTCCAGCGGTGGAGTTATCTGTGAGCAAAACAGACTCAGAGATAGTGCTCAGGCCCTGAGTTCAAGCCCTTAGTGAGGTACATATGTGCAGGCACACACAGACACAGACATACACACATACACGCACAAGAATGGATGCTCTGGCTCCTGAAGAAGATGCCAGTGACCAAGTTATCTAAGTCCACAGCAGATACACACCCAGCAATCATCTCCCCAGGGAATTAATGCCATGGCTCTTCAAAGATGAGTCTATTATTGGATTAGGCATTTGGACAACTGGGATCTAGTCATGTCCCTCAAATGTCCTTCCCCAGAGTCTCTCAGTCTGAAGGATATACCAAAAATCTTCTCAGACGGACCTAGTCAGGAGCTAGTTTTCCTTTCTCTGTCCACAGGGACCTCATTACTAAGGTAAGAGCCATTCACACTCCATTCCTTATGCTCTCTTCTCGACTAAGCTTCTATTCTTGGAGACATCCTCAGGAACAGAGATCCAAACTCACAGGGGAGAGGAAATAGAGAACATGCATCTCAGTTATTCACAAAACGATCACCCCGAATCCATTGTCTCAGTAAAGGCAAAGCCCTATGAAAATGACTTCATTCCAGAGCTGAAATCAAGGCTACTTTGATCCTTCCATTCCTGAAGCCATCTTCCTATCTGCTTATGGTATAAATATGAAAGACACTTCTTCTACTCCCTTCTTCAGCCACACATCATCTTCCCTTGGCAAAGACAATCCTTGGAAGGATTCTTCACCAGTGAACATTTTCCCCAGCTCTCTAGCACCTGAGAGCAATACTGTACTGTTGCCCTATTCCTTCATTATTACACTGTTACAGGGCTCATCTGTGCTGCATTCGAAAGCCTGAGATAGAGAACTTGCAGTCCTAAGGAAATCCTTCAAAGGGTTTGACTCTGAGTAACAAGCTTTAACACAGAGAAGTCAAAGATAGTCAGAGAGATGACTATAATCTAGGACTGGAGCTTTTTATCTTACAGCTTATTCTCTGCCTTGCAATATTTCTGTAGGGATCAGTTGACAAATGGCCCCCTTTTATTTAAAGTCCAATGGCCCTTTATTATTTCTCTCCTCCTCATTCTTGGCTTGTCCCTGTTTCAGTTTCCTTAGCTTGCTTTTGAAGCAGATAAACACCTAGGGGACCATTTCCTTTCCCCTCATTTACAATTCAGTAAGAATCAAGCAACTTTGGTAAAAATGATGTAATTTATTAT
The DNA here is from genome assembly GCF_031878675.1 of Megascapheus bottae. Taxonomy (NCBI): domain Eukaryota; kingdom Metazoa; phylum Chordata; class Mammalia; order Rodentia; family Geomyidae; genus Megascapheus; species Megascapheus bottae. The sequence goes on from NC_143522.1 coordinate 58,758,525, forward strand.
GTAAATGCCTGATCTAATATTTTCCTGCTAGTGGAAAATGGCTGCTCCTTTCATTGAAAACTGCCATGCAATTAAAAAAATGCACTTCAGCTTGATTGTTTCATGATTTCTCCCAGAGCCCTACATTGTGTTTTGTGTCACTAAATGTTCCACTGTTTATTGTGGTCGTAATGTATTCAACAAGTGCTAGCTACCTGCTGATGTGATAGGTAATTTGACCATCTTAATTGCTGCCTGCTTCATTTCCTGACCCTCAGAAATGCTGTCATTTCTCAGATAAGTTGTTACTATCTTTCTGAAATAGTGTCTGAAGTCACAGTTATTATGTGACCGAGCTAGAACCCTAACCATTGTTTGGCTCCAGCATCTTACAAAGAAACACATGCTATCTATAACAAGATTCTCTTGATTATGGGTACTCTTTAGACTCCAACTTTTTGGTTTCACCATAGATACTGTTGAGCTGAATGACCCTGGGACCGAAGACCCACAACCAACCAAAAACCCGACCACCTCACTGATATTCCTTCTTCTGTAAAGAGAGGAGAAGACTCAGTGGCAGGATGTGTTCTATGCAACTCATGAATGTCAAGCACTATGTTAAGTGCTCAAAAGTTAACTTTCATCCCTTGATCCACTTTGGAAAGGCTTTGATCTCTCACGGTCTTTTCTTTGCACAGAGGCTCCAGGCTCAGAGTGTAGCTCAGTGATACAGTGCTTGCCTGGCATGCATGAAGTCCTGGGTTTCAACTCCAGCACCACAACAAATAAAATAAAAAATCTGTCCTAGAAAAAAAAACACTAAAGATGTAATAAAATTTCCAAGCTACAGAGATTTGAAAAGATCATCCCTCACAGTGCATCTTTAAGATAGTAAAGGACTTTCCTTATTTCATCTATCCAAAAAAAAGGGGGGGGGCGGTGAGAAGATGCCAAAATGAGCCAACAGCCTCAGGAAAAATATCCATTATCACTGAGGCATGTAAATCAAAGCTACAGCAAGGCATCTCAGTTCGGTTAGAATGGCTGTTGTCAAAAACAACATGTGGTTGGGCCTACTGATGCTTGCTGTAAATCCAGCTACCTGGAAAGTAGAGATAGGAGGATTACAGGTGATGATTTGGACAAAATGGAATGCTTTCACACTGTTGTTGAAAAATTAATTTAATTCAACATTACAGAGAACATAGATACCTCTTTAAAATACAAATAAAGCTTCCAAAAGATCTAGTAATTCTACTAAACATACCTGCAAAGGAAATGGAACCAGGAGATTGATGGAATGCCTGCACTTCCACAGTCACAGAAGCACTGTTCACAATAGCCCAAAACACATAAACAAGTACTCTTCCACAGATGAATACCTACAATGAAATACTACTCAGGCATAAAAAGGTCAATTCTGTCCCTTAAGGCAAAATGTATGAACTAAATAAAGTAAGCCAGGCACAGAAAGACAAGTACTTAACAATCTCACTTGCACATGGACACATGCCAATTTTTATAAGAATCAGTTTAAAAATCATTTTAATAATATGTAAAATATAATAATAATAAAGAGTTGTGAGAAGATACTTCAGCCAGACAAATTATTTGATTGTTGGGCAAATAGATTCTTTGCAAACCTTGCCTTGTGCTTCAAAAGAACAGCCATCAAACATAGATCACAGAACTATGAAACATCTAGCTTCCTGACTGATCAAACTTGTTTGAAAATAGACTACTTCGGGCAGCCATTACCTGCTCAGCTACAATGAACTCTTTGCTTGTGCGAGGCATCAACTGTTAATGAGAACCCAAGCAGGAAAATACCAGTGACTCTTAGGACACAGATTCCTTATTGCTGAAGCCTGCAATGAAGGAGAAAATAACATTTACAACGTCTTCCTGCCCTCCAGAACTTTCTATGCTAAGTAATAAAACCATTCGATTGGATTATTCTATCATTTTCTTTCAATTAAATGGCAAACTGTAATCATTTAGGGAAGTAAGCAGGACAAACAACATTGAAAATTAATAGCAATGAGATTGATGTATGAGTTCTTTTTGTACTCAAAGGATTGGGTTAGAAGCAAATTGCAAACAGGACATGACAGGTTATAGATACTGCTAGATGTTCTTATCAAAGTACCCCCAAAGAGTGGTGGGGCCATGGTGGCTGCTATTTTTCAGCATCCTCCTCATTTTTCAAGTCAAAATGACTATGTATGATATATATGATACATGTATATATGTATATGTGATACACTACTTGTTTTGGGCAATATATGGTCATTGTGCATATGTACTGAGGTACTGAAAGTTGACGTTCAGGAAAGAAGGGATACTGGTTGGTCATAAAAAAATATGGGTAGAGTACTCACTTTGCAATTTTTATTCCTTTTGTTATACCAATATTGAGACTTGAACTCAGGGCCTAGATGCTTTCCCTCAGCTTTTGTGCTACTAGTTTAGCCACAGCTCCATTTCTAGCCTTTTGTTGGTTAATTGAAGATAAGGGTTTCATGGACTTCCCTACCTGAGCTGGTTTTGAACCAGAATCCTCCAATGTCAGCCTTCTAAGTAGCTAGGACCACAGGTGTGAGCCACTAACACCTCACTCTGTTTTTGCTAATTATACATAAAACATCACAATGGCATTTTTACTGCTTTTGAGCTTAAAAGATTGACTCAAATCTAACAGAAAACTGTAAAATTAGAAATGTATATAGAATATAAATGTACGAATGTATAGATATGTTTAACATTATACATGTATGCATAAACGTCTTCATATGTGTATATATATTTTATATAATCTGTCATATGTGTATGTGCACATGTGAACATTTCATATAATCTGTCATATATTATGTATGCATGTATGTAAGCATACACATGCATACACACATTTTCTTCACAACACAGACTTCCATTTCCTCTACATACCAAGAATCTCTCACCATTCAGATTGTCTTGGCCAGGATAGACATATGTAAAGGAATGAAATAGAGCCAGGTAGCCATAAGCTGAATTCCTCAGGAACAGTGCCCAGACCCAGAGTTCAAGCCCCACAACCGACCAAAAACAACAACAAAAAAGAATGAACTAGAGAAGGGAAAGAAAGAAAAGAAAAAAAATATAAATAAATGGAGTCTTGTTTACAGCAATTCCTTAACATTTGTTTTACAACAGTTGTTTCATATTCAGCCCACACCAGCTGTTCCCCAAACAGAGTTTTTTAAAAAACTAATATGCTTTGCACCAACACAATTCTCCATAAAATGTGTAATACATTGTAATCTTTGTCTTATTACTGCTCTTGTTCTAACTACAGGCAGCCCATCCCAAATTTCAATAGAAGTTTGGGGAAGTATCCATTTGTAGAATAGAAAAATGGCTCACAAATTTCCAATGTAAGGAGGCAGATGAGCATCTCATGCAGGCTTGTTTGGCCTTAAACTACTGTTGTGAATGTTGAGCCAGATGCATTATTAATAAATGTCATATTTCCAAGTGAGTTCAGTGTTAATATTGACACAAACTTTCTTCCTGCTCTTAATTTTGCATCTCAATAAAGATATGAATGTTGGCAAGCACTGCTATTGACAATTGATAAAATTATGCAAACACAATGTTTTTGCTGCTTTTGAGAAAATACTGCATGCTAATGAATTTACAGTGTTTTCTGTGTTCCTGTAGGAGCTAAATTTGTGTAGGTGGACCAAACCATAGACGTACATTTCTAAGCTTATTACAGTTATCTCAACAGAGCTAGCGTTTGCCTCTTAATAAGCAGGTTTGTAGTTTTATCCTGAGCTCTGAGGCCCTCCAAAGATCGGTTATATAATGACATCTTGTGGAAGGCAGTTATTTCATACATTCAGGCTGTAGCTACAAGGGGATTTCTCAAAACCCTCCTGCTAATTTTCAGTCTGAATCTGATGCCATATGTTTGTAATAAAATGGATGAGGCCTTCAAGGGACATGTTTTTTTCTTTTTTTTTTTTGCCAGTCCTGGGCTTGAGCTCAGGGCCTGAGCACTGTCCTTGAACTTTCTCAAGGCTAGAGCTCTACCACTTGAGCCTCAGCACCACTTCTGGCTTTTTTTCTATGTATGTGGTGCCGAGGAATTGAACCCGGGTCTTTGTGCTTGCTAGGCAAGAAATCTACCACTAGGCCACACTCCCAGCTCATGAAGTTTGAATTAAATGTTTAAGTCATTCAACTAACAAAGCAAAGCATTTGCTTCACTAATGATTTCTTTATATTCCTGTCCTTAGATTTTTTAGTAGACAATTTGGAGAATCATTATGTCACACAGAAGAATACCTGAACTGAAGGGACATGAGAACGAATTATGAAAAGGTTATTGGTACCTGATGAAGTGTTTCTACAACTATATATGATACCTACATTGGACCTTTATCTTCCAAGGTTGCACCAATATATATTACTTAAATGTTAACAAAATTTTAGTAACAGTGTTCTAGTGGGAGATAGTCTAAAAATTATTGCAAAGCAGGAAAGAGAATCTCTGAGTAAATTTAGTAATAGTATTTGATAATTTATTCTTAAAAAGAAAAGGTTCCAGTCAGTCTTGGTGACACATGTCTGTAGTGACAGCTACTTCAGAGGTAGAAGAAAAGAAAATTGACATGGGATCCACTCCTTTGTTGTTATTGTTGTTGTTGTTTGTCAGTCACAGAGTTTCAACTTGGGCCTGGACATTTCCCTGAGTTCTTCAGCTCAACACTAGTGCTCTACTTCTTGAGCCACAGTGCCACTTCTGGTTTTCTGGCTGTTAATTGGAGATAAGAGTCTTGTAGAATTTAGTGCTCTGGCTGGCTTTGAACTATGATCCTCAGATCTCAGTCTCCTGAGTAGCTAGGATTACAGGTTTGAGCCTTACCAACTTTTAAAAAATATACATAAAATATACTATATGCAGAAATGTGCTAGCCATTTGAGTAACTTCCTTGGAAGGTATTCTGTTTAGAATTTTTAGATACTTGTAAGTTACTTGGGTTTTGGTTGTATTCGGGGTTAATTTTACATTCTGCCTGTGGATACCATGTCAGATGTTCCACTCCAAAGTATTTTCTATATTCTGTAAGTTGTTTCTTAGTTCTGATAGTGGCTTTCTCTACTGTGGATCAGTTCCTTTTTTTCCAGTCTTGGGGTTTGAACTCAGGGCCTGGGCGCTGTCCTTGGACACTTTTTGCACAAGGCTAGTTCTCTGCCACTTGAGCCACAATGCCACTTCTGGCTTTTTCTGTGTACGTGATACTGAGGAATCAAATTCAGAGCTTCATGCATTCTTGGCTAGCACTTTACCACTAAGCCACACTCCTGGCCTAAGCTCCTTATTTTGAAATAAAGGCATTTTAAATCATCTTGCCTGTGCTTCTAGAGTCATCATTTAAAAGTCACTGTCTATTCCGTGGCATAGTTACAGGTTTAAGAATTAGGTGGCTCACATTCACCTGATTTTGGTTTATGGCAAGCTAAAAGGATCTTGTTTTATTCTGCATACGCTGGTCCAGTTTTGCCAGTACTGTCTATTGAAGGCAATTTCTTTGCACACTTGTCTAAAATAGTTGGCTGTATAAGCAGAGATTTTGGGGTTCTCTCTGCAGTCCCATTTGTCTTATCTTTTTGCCAGTACCATGCTTTTTTAGTAACAATGCATTTTTGGAATATGGTTTGAAGCGGGCATGCCTTGAGAAATGGAATTACTCCAGACTTAACCTGCTCCTCTCTGTCATTGAAATTTGCTGTGAATTGTACTAAATATGTAGATTACCATGGTTAGTAATCTAAATCACTAATGTCCACTATTTAACAGTATGAGTCCTTCTAATCCATAAACATGGGATATCTTTCTGGTTTTTGTGGCTTTTAAGACTTCTTTTTTAAAACCCTGGAAAAGTAAATTAAATCAGAACTGAGGAAATGGAAAAACCTCCCATGCTCCTGGATTAGAAGAATTAACATCATGAAAATGGCAATCTTGCCAAGGGCTATCTACAAATTCAATGCAATACCCATCAATATCCTAATGTCATTCTTTAAAGAAATAGAAGAGGCAATCCAAAATTTCATATGGAATAATAAAAGACCATGTATAGCAAAAAAACAGTTCTTAGCAGAAAGAACAGTTCAGGAGGAATATCAATACCAAACTTTAGACTCTACTACAGAGCTATAGTGACTAAAACACCTTGATACTGGCACTAGAACAGGCCTGAAGACCAATGGAATAGAACTGAGGACCCAGATATTAAACCACAGATGTGTGGCCACCTAATCTTTGACAAGGGAGCCAAAAAAATAGAATGGAAGAAAGACAGCTTCTTCAACAAGTGGTACTGGCAGAACTGGTTAAGCACCTGTAGAAATCTAAAGTTGGATCCTTAACTGCAAATGGATCAAAGATCTCGAGGTAAAAGCAAATACTATGAAAATTTTACAAGAAGGGATAGGAAATACACTAGGTATCCTTGGAACAGGTTGAAACTTCCTTAATAAGGACCAAGAAACACAACAAATCAGAGACAGTCTGGATAAGTGGGACTGCATTGAGCTTCTTTATGGCAAAGGACATAGCTAGCAAATTAACTAGAAAGCCTACAGCATGGGAGAAGATCTTCACTACCATACAATGGACAAAGGCCTCATATCTAAAATATATCAACAGCTCAAAAATTGAATCACTCCAGAACTAATCTCCAAAGAAACAACCATCCCATTAAAAGATGGGCCAAAGACTTAAAGAGAGTCTTCTCTGAAGAGGAAATAAGATTGGCCTATAGACACATGAAGAAATACACGACATTTCTGGCCATAAAAGAAATGCAAATCAAAACAACTCTAAGATTCCACCTCACTCCAGTTAGAATGGCCATGTTCAAGAAATCTAATAACAACAGATGCTGGAGGGCATGTGGCCAGGAGGGATCACTTCTACACTGTTGGTGGGAGTGCAAACTCGTTCAACCACTATGGAAAGCAGTATGGTGGTTCCTCAAAAACTAAACATGGAGCTTCCATATGACCCAGCAATTCCACTCCTTGGCATTTACCCAATTGTCCAGAAACAAGGACATACTAAATCCACTAGCACAACAATGTTCATTGAAGCACTATTTACCATAGCAAAGATATGGAACCAATCCAGATGTCCCTCAGTTGATGAGTGGATCAACAAGATGTGGTATTTGTACACAATGGATTTCTATGCTACTGTCAGAAAGAATAACATCACCCCATTTGTAAGGAAATGGAAAGACTTGGGAAAAAAATCGTATTAAGTGAAGTAAGCCAGACTCAAAGGAACTTTGGCTCAATGGTTTCCCTCATTGGTCCTAATTAGTAGAAACCTTGGGCTCTCCTAGCAGAGATTTACAATAGAACAAAACCTAGATACATAGGGCCATATAGTAGGATGCTAAATGAAAGGACCTCCAGGATATAGAAACAAAAGCTATATAATGAGTGATTGTTGCCCTTAATGTACTATGTTATCTCTCATCTCTCTTGCTGTCTCTTGGTTATCTCATATTGTTACAGTATTTCACCTTGTTATCTGATATATTGTATATATGCATTTTTGGTTATTTGAAGTAGGATAGGGAAGGGGAGAAGAGAAGATGAGGGGTGGGGTTGGGGAGAGGAAAATGAGGACCAAGACATGAGAAAGGCTATCAATGTTTGTGAAGTAATGCACCTTCTATCTGGTGAATATAATGTAGCCCTTCATTAATTACAAGTACAATAAAAATATACAGAAAAAAGAAACTATCAAAGATGCTTTCAAAGGATGCAATAGATTTAAACTTACATTGATGTATATTGTGATTTTCAAACTGCTTTGTGTAATTTCCTATTCATAAATGTATTGTCATGGATATAAAAAAGACTTCTTTTATCCCCTTTTTATAATAGTTTTCTTTATAGAAATATTTCACTTATTCCTATTTTTTTAATTTTTATTATATACTTATATATAATATATAATATGTTTATTATACATATATATATATTGCTACTCTGGGACTTGAACTCAGAGCCTGGGCACTGTCCTGAGCTCCTTTTCAATCAGGACTACTTCTCTGCTACATTACCCACAGCTCCACTTCTGGTTCTTTCTGTGTATGTGATAACTAGAAATTGAACCTAGGGCTTCATGCATGTTAGTCAAGTACTATACCACTAAGCTACACTCCCTGCCCCATCACATTTGTCTTTAAATAGGTATACAAAGGAGTTACAATTCAACAATTCAGTTTATAAGTACAATGCATATTGATAGATGTCACCCCTTTTATCATTCTTCCCATTCTCCCAGCCCAAACCTTCCCATCAATTTCTTTAGGAAATGCTTTAAATATTATGACCAATTTCTCCCCCTCTTCCTCTCTTCATTTGTTTATACCCCCCATTTACCTCTTTCCCATGCCTTTCAATACCAGTTTTCTGGCATTCATTGGATTATGATTTTGATTTTCTATATGATTTTGATTTTTTATAGAATTACATCATTTGAATTCTCCCCTGCAAAGACCATATTTCAATGAATATATTTGTGTTAACTTATAAAAATTAGTTCTAACATCCACATATAAGAGAAAACATGTATCCTGTCCTGCTTACTTCACTTCACATAATTTTTTCCAGGTTCATCATTTGTTTGCCGATCATGTAACAGCATTATTACTTTTGGATGAGAAAAATTCCACTGTTGTGTATACCACATTTTCTTGATCCATGAATCCATTGGAGAGCATTTTAGGTTCTTTCCATACTTTGGCTATGGTGAATACTGTGGTAATAAATGTGATTGTTCATGCAGTGGGTTTAACTGCACCATGATTTGGAATCTTCTGGATAAACACTCAAGAGTGGTGTTACTGGATCACAGGCTAGTTCTACGTTGAGTTTTTTTTTTGAGGAATCTCCAAACTGCTTCTAGAATGACTGAACACATTACACTTCATTCTTACATATTTTTTTTGCCAGTCCTGGGGCTTGAACTCAAGTTCTGGATACCATCATTGAACTTTCTCAAGGCTAGTGCAGTACCACTTGAGCCACAGCACCAGGTCTGGCTTTTTCTGTGTATGTGGTACTGAGGAATCAAATCCAGGCCTCTGTGCACGCTAGACAAGCACTCTACTACTAGGCCACACTCCAGGTCCATTTTTTTCAGCAGTTATGAAAAGAAATAAAAGCTTCTAGTTACTAACTCAGATCAACCATCCCATCAATAATGTCCTGCTCTTGAAACACTGTACTCCACTCATACTCTGACACTGATTAAATGTTAGAAGTCACTAATCCCACAAATTTAAGCTAAGAATGTTTCTAAAAGTTTTTTATCTTCTCCCATAGCAATCTCTACACAAATTTCGTTCTTCTTTAGATATAGTTACTAAACGTTTCCTTTAAACAATAATCACATTTCTGAGGGTATAACTAAACTTGAAAGTTCACTGTCTCTTACTTCTGATCATTCTAATTTTACCTGTCATAAATTTAATTTTATCTTCCTTTAAATCTTTTTTTTTATTGTCTGGGTAGTAAATAGAGGGGTTATAGTTACATTCGTCAGGTAGTAGGTGCCTTCTGTCTTTCTTCTTATTATTCATCCTCTTCTTCTTCCTCCTCCTCCTCCTATCCCTTCTCCTCATCTCCTTCCTCCTCTTCCTCTTGTCACTAAGATTTTTTACTCAAACAAATGCTCTGTCACTTGTGCTCCACTTCTAACATATTGGTGGTTAATTAAAGATAAGATTTTCGTGGACCTTTCTGCCTGGGCTGTCTTTAAACCATAATCCCTATAGCTCAGCCTCTTGAATATCTAGGATTATAGGCTTGGGCCACCACCAAATGGCTATTGATTCTTTCTTATCCAGGACAGGAAACAGGTTTACTAGTTCTACCATAATCAAAATAAGTCCTTGCTTAAGAAATGTTCATGGACTATTCTGTTAGAGATTTTGTGCCATCTGCACCAAATTGAGAAAAATTGTGCATACATGCACACATACACACACCTCTACTACCATAAAGGTACCAGTTGAAAGCAGTTTTCTGAAATTATGTCCTCACACTTTAAAAAAATATTAGTCTTTCTTTAGATAAAAATGTCAATAAAAGATCTGTTTCCTTTTAAGATGTGGTCATCCTCAAAAAACATGTCTGCAAGCAAGATTTAATTATATTGGATTTTCAAATTTCCAAAAGAAACATCCTCAGCCTATTTAATTCAAAAGTCTGAAATTCTGTGTAAATTACTGCTCTGACCATGTTTTAACCCCATTGCATGGTTACTGCTTTGTTACATATGGTTTTGTGGTTTGTTTAGTTAAACTTATTGGTAATCATTTCATCTACTCTGCCTCCTTCTATTCATATTATGGAATTAGGAAAATCTGAATATATACAAGTTTGTTTTTGTCTATATAGAGCCAAAATGTATAGATAGATACCTAATAAATACTTCCCTTTGAAATACAAACATTGATTCTATTTCAAAATACTTTATAAGAATCATTGGGCTCAATGGAATGATCTCTCTTACCAATGTCTTAAAAGTCAAAGTGAAGTTAATAATTATCAACAATTCAAAAACGATATAATAGGAAATTATCTTCATTAATAAATACAAATATATTCTCAAGAATTGTAGCTAGTTTTCTTTGTTGTTTTAAAAAAATAACTTGTTCAACCTCTATGGAAAACAGTATGGTGGTTCCTCAAAAGACTAACTATAGATCTCCCCTATGACCCAGCAATTCCACTACTTAGCATTTACCCTGATCATCCAGAAACAAGGACATACTAAATCCACTATCACAATGATGTTCATTGCAGCACTATTTACCATAGCAAAGATATGAAACCAACCCATACTCCCCTCAGTTGATGAGTTGAGCAACAAGATGTGATATTTATACACAATGGAATTCTCTGCTGCCATCAGAAAAAACAACATTGGCCCATTTGTAAGGAAAGACTTGGGAAAAAATCATATTAAGTGAAGTAAGCCAGACTCAAAGGAACGCAGGCTCAATGGTTTCCCTTATTTGTCATAATTAGTATAAACCTTGGTCTCTCCTAGTAGAGTTTTACAATAGGGCAAAACCTAGATACACAAGGCCATATAGAATGAGGCTAAATGAAAGGACCTCCAGGATATAGAAACAAGAGCCATATAAGTGGGATTGTTGTTCTTAATGTACTATGTTATTTATCATCTCTTTTGATGGCCCTTAGTTACCTCATATTGTTACAGTATCTTATCTTGTTATCTGATATATTGTATATATGTTTATTTGGTTATTTGAAATGGGATTGGTTAGGGCAGAAAACAAAATGTGGGGAGGGGTGGTAGGGAGGGAAATGGGGACAAAAACTTGAGAAAGGGTAGCAATGTTTGTGAAGTAATGCACCGTCTATCTGGCGAATATAAATGTAACCCTTCTATTCATTACAATAAAAATATAGTTAAACAAAACCTTGACAAGATACTCCTGAAGGACTAATTTCCCAGTTCATTAATTCATCATTGAGTTGGATACCAACAATCCTGAATTAAGCCAATTCCATCACTAAGCAGTTGCATGACTTTGAATTTTCATTTTCTTATATCTGGAAAACAAGCATAAATTAGATGATTAATATCGTTAAATGTCTCTAAGATTGTGCTCTCAATAAGCCCAGAAGAGAGCAAACACTGTTATCATGCTCTGAAATCTTAGAAAAAGTTCCTTTATAAAGGAGAAGGAAGAGGAGGAAAGAAGGGGGAGGAAGGAGAGAAGGAGGAGAAGGAGGATTAAGAGATGAGAGAAGAGAACTTTACTTAAATCAACAGAGCTGAAAATTGAGATTATGGCTTCAAGAATTTCAAATCCTGTTGTTACAAGCCCCTGGAATAGTCTTAATTCTCTCTTTGGTTTCAAACATAAATTTGAAAAAGTGATCCCAGTAAATTAAAATTTAGAGCTCCTTAAATAAAAAATTAAAGCATACAGCAATTTAGGGAGAAAGATTTTTGCAAGATAAAATAAAGACAGGGTGCTAGAAGTTTTAAATGCCTTGGAATTGCAGTGATTAGATGACTCCTGTAAAAGCAGAGGAGTATTACAATTATGAATATAGTCCCCGGTGACTTACTGCCTGACTCATCCAAAATCAGGCCCTTACCACTCCAGTTAAAATGTTATATCCCATCAAAATATGACATCCGAAACAACATGCCAGTAGCTGTAGGCCTTAGGGAACCACACTGAACATCATTCAAATTAATTCTGACTGACATTTCGGTAAATCACCTCTCGAAGTCAGGAAGGGAACATTTCTAAAGCATTTTAGCAGTGCCAAAATAGGAAGGAGCAAAACTACATTCATCACCCAGGAGGTGAGATGCCAGATGAATTAGAAGCCAGAAAAATAGCAGCCACATCCTCTCCATTAGAACATGAGTGATAGGACTTCATCAACAAACATGTATTGATTTAGCAACTCCTGATATACAAATAGCATTCCAGGTGAGATGTATACGAAAATTGAAAGAAAAGAAAATATCTCTTTTGCTGTCCCTTGGTTATATCATACTGTTACAGTTTCTCACTTTGTTATCTGATATATTGGATATATTTGTATTTGGTTATTTGAAATTGGATAGGGAAGGGGGCAAAACAAGATGAGGGGTGGGGGTGGGGGGGTGAGGGTAATGGGGACTAAGACATGTGAAAGGGTATCAATGTATGTGAATTAATGCACCTTCTATCTGGCAAATATCATGTAACCCTTTTATTAACTACATTAAAAATATAAAAAAATTTACATGTATTCAGATTTTAGAGAGGCAGTTTCATCATTAAGAACAAGCTCACACATGGCTCTGACAATTACCAGCTCTTGCACTTCAATGTACATACTTTTGTTTGTTTATTTGAAATAGGGAAGGGAAGGGGAAAAAACAAGATGATTGGGAGGGGGAGGGGGAGGGAGAGTAGGAGAAAAACATGGAAAGGGGTATCAATGTTCACGAAGTTATGTATCCACTACCTGATGAATATAACTGTAACCTTCTATACATCACTCAACAATACAGTACAATAAAAAATGCAATTCAATTTCACTAAAGCTCTACTTTTCTGAATTGTAAAATGCAGATGAGGAAATCACAAATCTATAGGATGGATGGATGACAGGACTAAATGAGATGATTTATCTACTATTCTCAGGATTGCTGAACATACATTTATTTGATAATAAAAGTTAGCTGCTATTACTATTTTATTTTTATAGATGTATATCAACTTCCACTGGGGACAGGATCTGATAAACCATCATAGAGTGAAAATACCATAGGTAATACAGCTCTGAACACCAGATCCTAGTACCCCATGGAGTACTGATTATCTATCTGGTTGGATGATTGTGTTAACTCATCTCTGGCCTTGGAAAATATCAGAATTCAAAGTTTAAACAATGGTTTCTAACCATGTCATTGCATGTCATTTTAAGGTAGAAAAAATCATTCAACTGAGCCACAGTAAATCAGGAAGTTTCCTTGTATGCTTTAGTAAGTTAAACTCAATACAGGCATGACTAACTAATGAATAATGACATACATCTCATTTACAGTTCTGTTTATTAATAATAAGGCTTTCAGAGTGATAAAAAACTCATATTGATTGGGCATGTACCATTCTCATCACTATGCTAAGCCCTTCCATTTATTTTTCCACAATTTTTCACTTACTCCTATGACACGAAGAAATTATGAGTGACAGAGTTTATGACATCAGCCAGAGGTATCACAGATAATGTTTCTTAAAGCTAGGATTAGACTCTAAGTCTAGCCTCCAAACCAGCAAGTCTAGAGCTAAACTTTAATTCACAATATCAAAATGGGTAACCACGATTGTTCTCTCACATTTTACTCAGGTAAGTCTTCTCACCACTCCTCATCTATTATCACAATGACCAAACGGCAGAACTCTCTTGTCTCAATTCACACTTAAATTAGGTTGCCATAATAAAATCCCTGAAGTTCAGCATCCCGTGTGGTACTCTGCTTCCAGTTGCCAGTGAATCTCCCTACACATCACACTCAGTCTCAATAGATCAGACTTTCGTTCAGTTCTCGGAAGTCCCAAGTGTCAGTCTCTTCTGTTCATCCTCACTTTCAAGTTAAATACTTATATTTTCAGCATTCCAGTTAACCTGGGTTCCCAAGATTTTCTGACTAAGATCTAGTGATTTGGACAACTTTCACAGTACCCTTCTGAGCTGCATTCCACATCAGTTTCCCATCCAACTGCTCCAATGAACATGCCCACTCTGCCTGACCATGCAAATTCTGGAGCCTCATCTCAAGCTTCGCCACCCTTGCAACCTTCCCTCCTCTCAATCTTCATAGGACTTTACTGGCCATCTTGTTAGTATTTTTTCCCTGGGGTTGACACTACTTTATACTATCATTCTTCCAAAAGCATACATTGGGCCTATTTGCTAAGCATTCTAGTGAGAAAATGTAATAATAATAGTTACAGGCAATAGTTGCTTAAAATGCATTATATTCCTAAGATTTCTTTATTATTATTATTATTATTTATTTTTTATTGTAATTAAAAAAAGGGTTACATGATATTTGCCAGATAGAAGGTGCGTTAATTCACATATATTGATACCCTTTCACATGTCTTGGTCTCCATTATCCTCCCCTCCATCCCCCAATATATCAGATAACAAAGTGAGATACTGTAACAACATGATATAATCAAGGGACAGCAAAAGAGATGAGAGATAACATAGTACATTAAGGACAACAATCATTCATTATATGGCTTTTGTTTCTATATCCTGGAGGTCTTTTCAATTAGCTTCATACTATATGGCCTTATGTATCAAGGTTTTGCTCTATTGCAGATCTCTGCTAGTAGAGCCCAAGGTTTCTACTGATTATGACAAATGAGGGAAACCATTGAGTCTAAGTTCCTTTGAGTCTGGCTTACTTCACTTAATATGATTTTTTTCTAAGACTTTCCATTTCCTAACAAATGGGGAGATGTCATTTTTTCTGACAGCAGCATAGAATTCCAAGGGGATCCAAGTAGGGAAAGAGGAAGTAAAACTATCCCTCTTTGCAGATGACATGATTCTATTTAAAGAATCCTATAGACTCTACTCCCAAGCTCCTTGAGCTGATTCAAAACTTTGGAAGGGTAGCAGGTTATAAAATTAAACCTCAAAAATCAACTTCCTTCCTCTACGCCAACAGTGAGAGGAACGAGGCAATAATCAGGAAAGAAACTCCTTTTGCAATAGCCTCAAAGAAAATAAAGTACCTAGGAATTAGCTTAACTGAGAATGTAAAGGACCTTTCTGATGAAAACTTTAAAGCCCTAAAAAAGGAAATTAAAGCAGAACTAAGGAAATGGAAAAACCTCCCATGCTCCTGGATTGGAAGAATCAACATTGTGAAAATGACCATCTTGCAAGGGCTATCTACAAATTCAATGCAATACCCATCAATATCCCAATGTCATTCTTTAAAGAAATAGAAGAGGCAATCCAAAATTTCATATGGAATAATAAAAGACCCCATATAGCAAAAATACTTCTTAGCAGAAAGAACAGCGCAGGAGGAATTTCAATTCCAAACTTTAGACTCTATTTCAGAGCTATAATTATCAAAACACCTTGGTACTGGCACAAGAACAGGCCTGAAGACCAATGGAATAGAACTGAGGACCCAGATATTAATCTAATCTTTGACAAGGGAGCCAAAAAAATAGAATGGAAGAAAGACAGCCTCTTCAACAAGTTGTGCTGGCAGAACTGGTTAAGCACCTGCAGAAAACTAAAGTTGGATCCTTCTTTGTCACCCTGCACTAGAATTAACTCCAAATGGATCAAAGACCTGGAGGTAAAAGCTGACACACTGAAAACTTTACAAGAAGGAATAGGAGATACACTAGGCCTCCTTGGCACAGGTTGAAACTTTCTTAATAGGGACCAAGAATCACAACAAATCAGAGAAAGGCTGGATAAGTGGGACTGCATTAAACTGCAGAGCTTTTGTATGGCAAAGGACATAGCTAGCAAATTAATTAGGGAGCCTACAGAGTGGGAGAAGATCTTCACCAACCAAACAACGGACAAAGGCCTCATATCTAAAATATAACAACAACTCAAAAAATTGAATCACTCCCAAACTAATCTCCAAAGTAACAACCATCCCATTAAAAAATGGGCCAAAGACTTAAAGAGAGTCTTCTCTGAAGAAGAAACAAAAATGGCCTATAGTCACACATGAAGAAATGCTCAACATCTCTGGTCATAATAGAAATGCAAATCAAAACAACGTTAAGATTCCACCTCACTCCAGTTAGAATGGCCAGGATCAGGAAAACAAATAACAACAGATGCTGGAGGGGATGTGGCCAGGAGGGATCACTACTACACTGTTGGTGGCGGTGCAAACTCGTTCAACCACTATGGAAAGCAGTATGGCAGTGCCCAAAAGGGTAAACATAGAACTCCCCTATGACCCAGCAATTCCTCTACTTGGCATTTACCCAACCATCCAGAAACTAGGGCATACTAAATCCACTACCACAATGTTCATTGCAACATTATTCACCATAGCAAAAATATGGAACCAACCTAGATGTCCCTCAGTTGATGAGTGGATCCTTAAGATTTCTTACCTGTATGAATTGTGAGGTCAATATGATAAGCATTCTCTAAGATAAGCAGCAGCAATCTCATCCCCATCTCTTTGTATTTATATCTGCCTGAAATCTTGTATGTGGAGTGGACATTAGAAGTACCTTGCTTCCTGTGAGCACAAGGTGGCAAATGACAGCAAGATGGCATTTATGATGTGTGGTTCCAGAGACAGTAGCTCCCATCCTGCACCTCTGTCTTAGTTTGCTGACATGGTAGCTGATGTGTCCTGACCTATGCCATAGGGAGACCCACACAGCAAGAAACTGAAGAAGGCCAATGATTCACACGACATATAATCATAGATATTTAAGTGACTGAGGTCTAAAAATTGAGGTTTGAAGCCTTCCCACACATAAAATGTTCATGTGACTCCATCTCACATTAACTAACAAAAAGCATGCCTGAAGGCATGGCTCAAGATGTAGAACTCTAGTGGTGACCAAGCAAATTACTAGAGGACAGGCCTTGAGTTCAAACAAATCAACAAACAAAACGCTACAGCTAAACTGCTTGAGTTGAAATTTTATTTCTCTGATTTATGAAACTGCTGTCCCTCAGTTTCCTTCTCTGTACAATGGAAATTAGACCTGGCATGATGCAGTTGCATGGAATAAGTAACTAAATATACAAAAAGTGTTTAAGATAGTATCTAATACTTTATTTTTTTTATTTTTTATTTTTTATTGTAATTAGTAAAAGGGTTACATGATATTTGCCAGATAGAAGGTGCATTAATTCGCATACATTGATACCCTTTCACATGTCTTGGTACCCATTTCCCTCCCCCCCCCACCCCCTCCACCCGTCTTGGTTTTCCCCCCTTCCCTATCAAATTTCAAATATCCAAATACAAATAAATTCAATATATCAGATAACAAAGTGAGATACTTTAAAAAACACAGTATATAGGGCTGCTATGCCCACATTGTCATTTTCATTACCATTATCACTGTTACAACGGATGAGAAGATGGCATAGCTACTCATAAAAAGAATGGATTTTCTCATTAGTGATAAAATGGATAACACTGGAGGGCGTTATGTTAAGTGAGTTAAATGAGGAACAGGGAGAAAAATAATACACATTCTTGCTCCTGTGGAGACTGAATAGGATCTGATAGGAAGAATAGAACAGGAGTTATCAAACCTAGAAATGCTATGAGGGGTATGAAGGGAGGGAAAGAAGATGGTTAAGCCAAGGGTACAACTGAATGGAAGGAATAATTTATAACGTTCAATTGTATAGAAGGATGAACACTGTTGAAAAAGGTATCTTTAAAAATAACCGGTAGAGATAAATTTGAATGTTGAAAGAAATGATGCATCTCTGATTGGACATGCCAATTACCTTGATTTCATCATTACATGTGGTATAAAATATAGTGAAATGTCACCCATAAACATGTACAATCTCTGCCAATTTACAAAGTATTTCCAGTTAAAATTGGATGTCTGCATTGAGATGTACTCTAAGTACATAATATAAAACACATCATATCCTGAATACTTCTCTGTGTAAAAAGAGAAAAGCATAGAAGCAATTTTTCATAGAGAATACATGCTGAAATTACAAGATTTTAGATATATTAGGTTAAATAAAAAGTTACTTCTGAGATACATATATACACACCACACACACACACACACACACACACACACACACACACACACACGAAGCACCAAACTATCAAGAATTTTTTAAAAATTACTTTTACCAAGAATGGAGTGTGACTTGTTCCACGGCATCCAGCTGTAACAGATGATGCTATTTATATTCAAAAGTCACTCTTGAGCATCCTGGTTCCTGCTCATCACACAAATGCTCAGGTGGCTGTGTTGTCTGATCCCCTGATTTCCACAACTGATGGGAGAAGCATTTTTTGAAAATCAAGGAAATTATTGAAATCCTTGAGCTTTCCTTCTTTCTACAGAAAACTGCTTTTGTCACCTAGTTAGTCCAGGATGCACAATCTTTCCCTTAAGTGGGGGAGGGGGTGGTGGACAGAAAGGTTATATATTTTAAATTAGGTGAGGAAGCTACTGGAGAATGTCATAAATTTATTCTGCCAGGCAGGCCAAGTTGTGTGACAGTCAGAGAGCTTGCTGGATGCAGGCATGTGAAGTGTGACTTTTTGACTGTCACACTGGATGAGATGGATGGATTTTGGAACACATCCCAGGAAGCTGAGACATTCATGTGGTCAAGTGTTGGTCTCTCTGATCAAATCTGACTTGCTGTCTCCGAGTTGTTGGATTCTGCCAGCTCTCCAGATGCTGCACTGTGTTTTTGCAAAGGCAGTCGATTTGATACCATCTGTAAGACTCTGCAGTGGTCCTCATAGGATGAGCCATTGTTTTCCTGGGGAATTCATGGACAGTCTCACATTCTACCTATGTTAATTGAGTTATTTTCATACATGTTAATGTGTTGGTTATCCAGTGTCTAGTCTGAACACAGTAGATAAGCATATAAATGGGAGAAATCCTAGAAATTTGCTGCCAAAATCCATATAACCTATGCTTAAGCAAATAAGAAGAGCTAGTGCCTGAAGAAATTTGCAGACATAAATGTGCAGGATAAGTTAACAAGTGTGAGATCACTGACGTATCTGCTAGGGATGGATCTAGGACTGAATAAGTCACTCAGCTGACTTGTAATTTAATGTCTTACATTGGGACAAAGGTATTTTTCCATTCTGTAGTGTTAGTTCAATCTAACATCACTAGGAAGCAAAATTCAGGGAAAGTAAGTGTGAGTCTGGGCTCCTATCCAAAGGTGTTTAGTTAATGAATTACCCAAAGCACTTGATTATAAGGAAATTCCACTTATCTGCTATAATAGATGCTCTATGATCAAAAGCAAATGGGAATCATATTGTCCAATTAATCCCCAGAAAGCATTTAAAGTGGTTTATGTTTACAAGATTGTATATCCTGTCTAAGCATTTTGTTTCAACTTAAAGCATATGACTGTGCATTACTTTACCAGTATTTGGATGTTAAGCCACATGTTTCTCATTTCTGTGTAAGCCTTTTCATTGAATATGAGTCTGTCTGCTGACTGGCATTTCTCTTCATTTTTCTTGCTTAAACCACATCCGTGATGCCTTTTTTATGAGTTCTAGTTTGAGTTGCTTCAACTTCTAGAAACTTACACAAAAATCTGATGGGGCATTGATATATGTATTTGAAAAACATTAAATTTCAAAAGCATTGAAATTAGTTGTCAGTTGTACAATCTTCTTTGCACTTTGTATGTCATATGTATATAATCTAAAGCACACATAATTTGTGTGTGTGTGTGTGTGTGCGTGTGTGTGTATGTGTTGGTCCTAGGAATTGAACTCAGGGTCTGTCTGGTCACAATTTCTGGGATTTTGTGCTCAAGAGTAATGTACTACCACTTTGAGCAACCTCCATTTCTGACTTTTTTGGTGGTTAATTGAAGGTAAGAGTATCTTTGACTATCCTGGCTGGATTCAAACTGTAATCCTCTGATCTCAGCCTCTTCGGTAGCTAGAATTACAGGCATAAGCCACTGGTACCCAGCTGAAATGCACAATTTTATATGATCAAAATAACAAGTAAAGCTGGGCACTAGTGGCTCATGCCTATAATCCTAGTTACTCAGGAAGCTTAGCTCTAAGGATTGCAGTTTGAAGCAAGCAGAGGTAGAAGTAAGTGAGATTCTTAATCTACAGATAATCACCAAAGAACCAGAAATGGGGATTTGGCTCAAGTGGTAAAACACTAAGAAAAAACATGTGTGTCCTGTGTTCAAGCTCTAGTCCTGGCACCAAAACCAAAGAAAGAAAGAAAAAGGAAAAGAGATGAAAGGAAACAGCATACATGGCATAGGATTGGAGCTAAAGCTAATGAACTCACTTTGTTGGAGAAATATGGCGCCTCATGGGCAGGAGTAGTGCTATGGTCTTTTGTCAGAATACTGTACTGGAGGAAGAGAAAGGAAGGTTAATCTACCAATGGAATTGTATTGGTACATGCTCACCCTGCTTAAATATTATCAGCCATGGAGTCCTTACTGTGTAAGTTTTGGTTGCCTGGTACTTTCCCTGACCATAATTACATCAAGGAAATCTGTCAGCTTTATTAACTTCAAAGATTCAAATCATAGCTGGAAGTATACATTTTTTAAAAAAAACTGTGTTCATCTAAGTTATTTTATATCATGTACTTGAGTAGCAGTTTTTAGCATCAGAAGTATTATAGTCATACAAAAATATACTATAGCTATGATGTTCAAGAATGTTAACATGTTTTCTGCTAATAGCACAATTGGAATTATATCCCTTTGCTTTCCCTTAGGCCTATAGAAACTTTTTTATTTTTAACTTTCTATCCTAATAGGCTAAAAATAAATACATCATAACTTTAAAGACATCAAACTGTACAATCTTTTTTTACTAAACTTGTGCAAGACACAATGTGAAGCTATTTTTTCTCTTTTCCTCCCCTTATGGTTAATCTCATGTGGTTACTGTATCTGACTTTGTTACCTGGTATATTGTGTATCCATTTATTTGACTATTTGAAACAGGGAAGGGGAGGGGGAAATCAAGATGATTGGGAGGGAGTAGGGGGAAGGAAAGGAGGACAAAAACATGAAAAGGGCTATCAATGTTTAAGAAGTAATGCACCCACTACCTAAACGAATTTAACTGTAACCTCTCTATATATCACCCCGACAATAAAATACAACTTAAACCTTTCTCATTGATAAAGCATGATCATATTTAAGTCCTTTGTTTAAAACCTGAAAATGGGACCCTGAGGCCTTCATGTTATTTCTCCACAAATTACAGGAATACTAAAGAGGTCTACAATTTCTAGGAATGGCTCAATTTTTTAAATTTGTGTAGGCATAAGAGAACCACCAAAAAGTATCCCTATTCACTCTCCCTTGTGTGTGTGTGTGTGTGTGTGTGTGTGTGTGTGTGATCAAGGAAATATACAGATGTTGTATAAGAGTCTAATGCAGAAGGAAAGTTAGTAGAAAACTCAAAAGATAAGAAAATATACTTCAACCTAAAATTTCTAACATGACATGCTATTTATCTGTTTAACATTTCTCTCTGTGTACAACATAAAATCAGTTTGTCATAACCTTAAAGCTTTCTTTCCTAGCTCTGAAAGCTTCAGAATAAACTGCCATTCTTCTACTTTCTCAAACACAAATGAAAGTGGAATTTTTTGTTGTTGTTGGAAAAGATGAATTACCCTAGCTTGACAGAGGGTAATTAGCATACCCAATGCAAGTTTAGAGAATGGGTTGACAAGCACAAAGAAGACCAAGAAAACATGGGCACATTTTTGCATGTTGTTTTAATACATAAATGATTAAAAACATAACTATATATGTTAATTGCCACCAACTGCAACACAACCCTATCAGAAGCCAATGTTAAGTCGTGGAAAACAGTACCTCTTTAATTATTTGTCTATCCTATAAACAAGTTTAATTGGAATCTAAAAACAGCAAGGGACAAAAGCTCAGTTCATTAGGGACCAGCTAACTGTAAAGGTCAGATAAAAACCTTTTGTCTCATATAGATGCACATGCCAAATGCTATGAACGAGCACCAGGAAGCACACTAATCAGTAATAAGAGGTGTTCTCATTATTAAGCATATAAAGCATAAACCAGGTCACCACAAGCTTTGAAGGTACTGATCATCAATTATTTCGCTAATTGTTTGTTCTGTTTGCATGTCTCAGGGTAAAAGGGAAAAGCCACTGAAGCGAAAAAGAGACACCAATAATTGCTACCTCAGTGACAGTTGGTTTTTAGCATCTCGTTATTTATGATTTGTTTTCATGTGCATATGTGACTTTAAGTCGACTGTATTAATGTATACCCAAGTAGCCTACTGTGCAACACTTACCAAAAAAATCAAATGATTTAATCAGAAAACCCAGGTATAGAATCTGCCTGTAAAGTCCTACAAAACTGTCACTAATGTGTGTGCGTGTGTGTGTGTGTGTGTGTGTGTGTGTGTGTGTGTGAATTCAAGAACTCTCAATTAGAGTGTTGAATTTCTTCCTGTTAAGAAAGTGCTATGTACTATATTGAAATGTCATTCTGTCTCTAGCCATTTATAATCAGCTTAAAAGAATCCTTGTTTCTCAGGCTGCATAAGAAATTGAATCCAACATTTTGTTTTGCTTTGTTTTGTTTTGCCAGTCCTGGGCTTGAGCTCAGGGCCTGAGCACTGTCCTTGGACTTTCTGAAGGCTAGAGCTCTACCACTTGAGCCTCAGCACCACTTCTAGCTGTTTTCTATGTATGTGGTACCAAGGAATCGAACCCAGGTCTTTGGGCATGCAAGGCAAGCACTCTACCACTAGGCCAAACTCCCGGTGCCGAATCCAACATTTTTAAAGAATACATTGCTCAGCCAGGTACTGGTGGCTCTCATGCCTGTAAACCTAGCTACTCAGGAGGATGAGACCTGAGGAGTACAGTTCTAAACCAGCCTAGGCAGAAAAGGCTCTGTGAGACTCTTATTTCCAATTAACCACTCAAAATCCAGAGGTAGAGCTGTGGCTCTAAGTGGTAGAGTGCTAGCACTGAGCAAAAGGGAGTTTAGGTACAGTGTCCCAAATCTGAGTTCAAGCCCTATGATGGAGAAAACAATACATTTCTCCTACATACTAAGTTTAAATTAACATGAATCAATGAAGCTGGAATGCCACTGAATTCCAGGACAGGATTTAATTTTCCAGAGTCCCACCCCTGAAGATCACAAGTATTTTACAAGTGTCAACAGGGCAACGTTTTTACCAAGCAGCCATTTCTGGCCATTTTCAAGTAATAAAGCAACATTACTATTTTATTATTACTTCTACTCATTTGTTCCATTAACAGACTGACTATTACCAGAAATAAAAGGCAAGTAACTAGCTAAATTTAAAACAATAAATTCACTAATAGGCAATGTTTCAGAAGGAGTATACAGAACTGACTTTTTTTAAGTCTGAGAAAATAATGGAAGTTTATTGTTCATGCATCATGTACTTATTATGCCAAGAGAAACACTATTCGTTCTACATTATACTTAAAAATAAGCCAAGAAGTCTTTTCTTTATAGGGAAGACCTTTCAAGGGCTTCTTGTATCTCCTGCCTATGAGTAATGCTGAAAAGAGTACACAAAATAATAAATCTACTTGTACAGAATTGATTTCTTTATTAGTTCATGTACTGAGAATGCTAATGGCATGTTTCTAACTTAGGAAAGAACAGTATTGGTCTCTGTTCAGAAGGAATAAAGGTAGATGGTGACTGGTAAGCCAAACACGAGTCAGTCCTAGTTACTGCGGAGTGTCAGCCCTGTTCTCAGTGGAATCAACTTTCTCTGACAGGACTGAATGGATATGAAAACATTTCTTCAACTGGAGAAAATAGAGCACAGTTCTTCTACTAAATAGGAAAGAAAAGATGATTTAAAGATACAATGTTTCCTCGTGAAATTAACACAGGAAGCAGTGTTTAAGTACTTTGCAGGAGAATGGAATTCAGGTAACTGCACCTGTACTGTGGGAAATTACTCTTCAATTATGCATAGTAATTAGAGTTGTTGTTTAACTGTTATGAAAAACCTGCTGTGTAGAACACAGTGCACAGCTTCTGCTATAGGGATTCTGTAACTGGCAGTGGGCAAGGGAAGATACCAGAGGTACAAAGCAGAAGCAAAGATAAACCTGCTAGAGAAAAATGCCTTGTGTACTTAACCAACACATTGTGACTCTATCCAACATAGCTTTACTGATCACTTAAAACAGAGCAGTCACATTAATGAAATTCATATTACTAAAATCCTCATTAAAAATGACTAGTTATGCCAGGTTTCAGTGGCTCATGCCTAAACCATACAAACTCAAGAGGTTGAGAGCTGAGGATCCTAATTTGAAGACAGCCCTGGCAGAAAAGTCCGAGACTCCTATCCACCCAAAATCAGGAAGTGGAGCTCTGGCTCAAGCTAAGAGATGGTACCCAGAGATGGACTTGAGTTCAGGTCCTAGTACTGGTACAAACAAAAACTTTCCTAACACACTTTACTAAGGGTTTTAAATATTACCCCAATAATCTTTTGATCTTGCTAATGACACACTTGTTACATTTTTTGGGTGTTTTTTTATTTTTTTTATTTTTATTTTTTTGCCAGTCCTGGGGCTCAGGGCTTAAGCCCTGTCCTTGGACTTTCTCAAAGCTAGAGCTCTACCACTTGAGCCTCAGCACCACTTCCAGCTTTTTTCTATGCATGTGGTACCGAGGAATCAAACCTGCGTCTTCGTGCATGCTAGGCAAACACTCTACCACTAGGCCAAACTCCCGGCCCCACATTTGTTACTCTTAAAGCTCAAATTGTAAGTAGTTTTGTTCACAATTCACAATTCTAGCTCATGACAGAGTCCTTCCTTTCCATCTTCCACGTGATTCTTTGTGAGGTAGATAACTCCTTAGGTTTGGGAAACATAGCTATTGTCGCCAGCTGTTGTCAAATGTGGTCATTCCTTAGAATAATTCAGTCTAACAAAAGGGGTAGCAGGGAGCTACTACCATGGTGTGGGTATGGGAGTGGAGAGGTCAAAGAGAGGGGGTTAGGTAAATAAAGGAAGGAAGGTGGGAGAATGCAGTCATAGCATTCAGTGCATCTCCACCCATGAAACTAGGAAACCCGAGGGGACTGGAGCAACTGGGAGTGAGAAAGATGAAACTCATAAACTGACTTGTGGAATTGCAACCCCTTTGTACAACTACTTCAAGGTAATAACGTATAACTTAAATAAAAAGGAAGGTCAAGCATTTCCAAACTGGAAAAAAAGAAATATTGATAATAGAGATGGCGCTGAAACTATAATCATGAATAGAGTGAAAAACAGAAATAATAACTTTATAAAATACGAAGAAGGTAAGCAGGTGGCAATATCCCTATTCCATGAAGTCCAGGAGAAGGGATTGTATTCCCAGAGAGTTCTTTTCGGCCTAATTCCTCCTGCAGTTTTTATCACCTGTTGTAATAATATAGCTAACTTGCATAAGGAACACGGACCTGAGCACAATTAAAAGTTTTGTCCAGAGTGTGTAAGCTCATAAATTGAACCATGAAATGATCAGTATTAAGTGCCCCGGGATTTCTTCCACTTCCACGGCTCTCCTGTCTATTGTCAACTAACTGTTCGCGAGAAGTCATTTTCCATTTCTGTCTCACCTCAGCATAATCTCAGTGTTGGACGTGGAGCATCACAAGCCCCCAATTGAAAGAGGGGCAGTTAATTGTTGATATGCATGCAAAACCTACATGGCAGGCTTTCTCTTCTTTGAAGGCTTGTAATTGAGTGGTCCATGTTTTCTGCCTTCATTTTCTGGCTTTTCCGTGAGATAGGAAGCATGATTTAAAACACATCACCTCCCTCAGGACTGATTGTGCTCTGTTCCAGTGAAGTCAATAGGTGCTTTGTGTGCTCTTAGCCTGGGCTCATAATGAGCAGAGCGAATGAGAATCCAGCTTTCCAAGGATGACTAGTGCTGAGTCTTCAAGGTCATTCATCATTTTCATCTGAGAAGGGAGACCCTTTATTTGCTCTCTCTTCTCAAATAGGTACACAATTAAAGGAGGAATTATTCCTCGCAGTGGCAATCACTTTATTTACAAAGGACATGTGGAACCCCCACCTCTTCTCATTGCCAGATGGTCTGTGTGCCCAAGCCACTGAAGACAGCTTCAATGAATATCTTACTTTTTTTCCCTTCTCAGAACTGCTGGCTCTATTACTTCGTTGCTGGCAAAAAGTGAAAGAAAAATCCTCCTTGTAGGTTTGCACTGCATTATTTATTCTTTTCCTATAAACTCCAAGTCAATAAAAAAACACCTTTGAAGTGGCCTGCTCAATAATTAGGTTCACTTTTCTCCTTTCTTTGAAACTGGAAAAAATGCAAGATTTAGGATGATTTGCTAGATTCTGGACAGAATAACCAATTTTGATCTAATAGAGAAAAAAAACTTTTATTTTGAAGAGTATGCTTCTTATAAATTTTCCTGCATTAGCACATAGTTTATTGTTATTTTGGAAGATGCATTCAGTAGAATTCTGGACTTGTGACAATGTCATTAAAGCCTAACACTAATGAAATGCTCATTGAGCACTGAAGTTAATTAATTGAAAAGATGTTCTCATCAATATCCACGAACAACAATCTCCTATCCCTAGATGTGTTATCATTCTTTTGGAGGAAAGCACCACATAAAATCAAAGGCAAGGAGGTGGTATTAACGAAAATGAATTAAACAATGTGTTTACTAGTCAGAACTGCATAGTCCATTCTGTAGTAATAAATGGCCCTTCCCATCTATGCTCACAACACAAATAAATGGTTATATCTACACTTTATGTGAAGATTACAATTCTCTCCTATACAGCTGTGATTGAGAGATATGAGCAGCATCCATTCGATAGCTATGCCAAAATGACCACAGAAAGAATAGTCACAGATCTTACTTGATCTGTGGCACACATACCTACCATTCTCTGTCCATTGGCTAGATAAAGATACATGACTATTTACATGCTCCCAGCTTCCTGTCAATGCTGACTGGAAAATGAAGGGAACTTATAACCATTTTACAACTACATACTACATGGTAAGAACATCATACAAGTCTTCAATATGCCAACTACTACCACAAGCCTCAAAGCACAAGAGTTTCTAGAAACAAGGAAGATGACATTTGCAGCTGAACATTACCCACCTTTTTTTTTCAAAATAAAAGGAATGTCCTTGTGAGATAGACAGCCTTATACTGGCTAAATTTAAGATGTAAGCCATGCTTATGGCTCACACCTATAATCCTAGCTACCCAACAAGACTGAGACGTGGAAAATGGTGTTTCAAAGCCAACCGAGGCAGAAGGGTTTGAGAAACTCTATCCTAGAACAACCAGCAAACAAAAAGCTAGGCTAGAGACATGGTTTGGGTGGTAGTACATCAGCCAAGCAAGAAAGCCAATTAAGCAAGCTGAGTGAGCATGAGGATCTAAATTCAAACAAGGCAAAAAAAAATAAACAAGATAAAGCTGATATGCAAACAAAGATGGAGTGAACTAAAAGTGTCAGAGTTTATGAAACTACGCTAAGTTTCAGGGAAGAAAACAAAAACTGTGGTAAAATGATGTTCTTTTGTATTTTTTGGTATCCTTTTCTTTCAAGGAAAGGAAAATGGAAATCATTTATATCTGTGTTCTATTTACTTTGGAAAGATGGTGGGATTTTTTGTGGCTTATCTGGTATAGTTTTTTCCATCTTTTGCTTTTCCTATTATTTAAATTTTTACCACATGGTCATATAGAATAAGATTAAATGAAATAAAATCTAGGTTATGGAAACAAGAGGTTTATCTTTATGATTGTTGTTCTTAATATACTATGTGAAGTTATTACTTTTCCTGTTTTTTTCTACATATGGTTACTGTATCTGACTTTGTTGCCTGATATATTGTATATATGCTTACTTGTTTATTTGAAATAGGAAATACAAGACGATTGGGAGGGGAAGGAAAAGGGGGACAAAATCTTGAGAAGGGGCATCAAGTTTTGAGAAGTAATTTACCCATTACCTGATGAATGTAATGGTAGCCCCGCTATACATTATCCAGACAAAAATAAACAAAAAAATTAAAAACAGCAGTAAAAATGTTTAACTTTTTCTGTGTTTTCAATTGGATTTTGGATCTAGTTAGACTAGTAGAGTGATTGAGAGACTGGAATTGGACAACAGGCACATTTAGGTTTACACCTCACCTCTCCATGAAACATCTTATACAAATTACTTAACTGCTCTTAGCCTTTGGAAAAATAATAAAATTATATACTACATTGAGTATTGGTCCCAATGACACTTTTCTCAGAATCTCAGCTATAACTTTATTGGGAAATAATGTCATGTTCAATGCTATTAATTGAGATATAATCATATTGCCTTACAATATACTTTTGGTCCAATATGACTGGTGTCCTTAGAATAAGAGCACTTCATATACAGTCACCAACAAAGGGGTGACAGTCATGTGATAACAGAAACAGGTTCTAAATACAAGGCTACAAGGCAAGGAAAACTGAGAATAGTCAGAAAACACCCGAAATTACCAGGAAGTATATAGGCATAGAAGAAAGAAAATAAATCTGGGTAGCTACATGATATCAAGTCAAAGCATGAAAATATACTATAAGCCAGTACACAGACTTTTGGGGTAGATTTGTTCAGCCGAATGACACTTTTTTTTTGCCAGTCCTGGGGCTTGAACTCAGGGCCTGGGCACTGTCTTTGGTCTTTCTCAAGGCTAGTGCTCTACCACTTGAGCAACAGCACCATTTCCAGCTTTTTCTGGTGCTGAGGAATCAAACCCAGGGCTTTGTACATGCAAGACGAGCACTCTATCACTAGGCCACACTCTCGGCCATACTGACACTTCTTAAAAACATAAAAGCTGTTTGATTTTTCAAAAATAATAACATTTGAACCAGGAATCTTGACCTTCTGTTCCACTTGAGCCACTTCCCCAGAAGTTTTATCTTTATTTTGTTTTTGAGACAGAGTCTTGCTACCTAATACCTTTGCTTCCACTGGCTTCCAGCTTGTGACCTTCCTGGCTCTGCCTCCTGAGTAGCTGGAATTCCAGCCTTAAATATAAAGCTTATTTATTCTTGTCTCTGAAATCTTGTTTTCAAGAATAAGAAACTTTCACAAATGCAGAGGAACATAAAGAAAAATATAAAAAGCAACCCTAATACTCTAAAACTGGAGCTATTCATAACCCTCATAGATTGATCAGATTTGTCCAACCAATTAAATTCCTTAAAACCAAGCTATATCTGTCTTGTTCACCAAATTTCCCACTGCTTTGCAGAAAGAATACAATAAAAATATCTGTTAGGATGGCAGAAAACTTTCTAAATTTTCCCAAATGTATATATTTTGGGACTGGCATCATCTGTTGTCCACTTAAAAACCCAAACTCTAACTTCCTAGCTTACCCTTTCCTAAATTACACACATCTCTTAGCAAAGCCACTGCATGCCCTGGGAAACTCACTAGCTTTTGATTTTAGGTTTTTGGGTTGTTGTTTGTTTTCTTTTTGTTCTATTTTGCTTTTGATATATATTTTTGTGGGTGTCTGCCAGTCCTGGGGCTTGAATGTAGGACCTGGGTATTTTCCCTGAAGTACTTTGCTCAAGGCTAGTGCTCTATCACTTAAAATACATCTAATTTCTGACTTCTTATTGTTTATTTGGAGATAAGGAGTCTCACAGACTTTCCCACCTGGCAGATTATTAACGGTGATCCTCAGATCTCAGCCTCCTTGAATAGCTATGCTTTATAGGCATGAACCACCAACACCCTTCTTAGCAACACCAATTTAATGGACAGTAATGGGCAAGGCTGGTTCAAATTTTCCTGTATATTCTGAGGAGGAAAGCAGTATGGCAATTTCTAAAAAGACTAAACATGGAGTCCCCTGTAATCCAGCAATTCCACTCCTTGGCATTTTGCCACACCCACTCCAGTGGAGTCTGTGCAGCATGGAGCAGAAAGAGCTTGAATGGCTGCCAGTCCTGAGGTTCGCACCAATGGTGATCAGGCCTCCTGGAGGTCCCTGGCAGAGACCGGGACATATGCGTGGAATGCTCATAATGCTGGGTGCTGGGATTCTTTTATCACTCTTTTCATTTCTGATAGTTGATGGTATGGCAGTAATATTCTGTGGCAGCTACTGGCCTAAACAATTAATTGAGCGACTAGATGCTCCAGGAACTAAAAGTGCATGCCTGGCTACTCTGGCGCAAGACATACCCACAGCAGCCTTAATGACCTCAATGCATTCTATTAATAATAAGACAGAATTAGAAACTAAACGGAAAACATGATCTCTGAATTAGTAATAAATGTTAGTTTACCTGAATATGCCTTTAATGCGTCTGCATTACTTGTGTAAATGTCACAAGTACCTAATGAATCACATGGGAAAGGATTAGAAGGGCTAGAGCACCGTGGTGTGCTCTAACTGAACAGCAACAATGGACTCTTAGGTTTAAGGTTTTACAATTCCTGGCACAGGGTAATAATTACTAACTTAGAAACAGAATCATAGGAAGAACTAGAAAACAGATGGTAAACAAAGCTAATAGTGATTAATGCCAAGGCGGATGACGCCTAACCATAATGTCTGACTTATTAACCATGGCTTCTTAGAATGAAGGGAGAAGTTTCTTTTCTACTCAGAAAAATGTACCCTGTAACCATTCTTAAACGTGATTGTAATCTTTTGACCTTATGCCAACTGAAAGAAACTACTCCTACTTTGACTGTATATAATCTCACATTCAACAAGTAAAACTTCGCAGCAGACTTCAAACCTCCCTTGCGTTTGTGTCTGTCTGTCATCGCCGAATCCATTCCTGACCTGTGAATCCAGACTTGGTCTCCCCGCACTCCCGCTGAGTCGGTCTGCGGCAAGTGGCGCCCGAACAGGGACCTGACTGGACAGGTAACACTTTATCCTTTCTTTTCTCTTTTTCCAAGGAGTGGATAGGCTCTCACCAAGGGAACTGCAGTCCCGCCAGTAAAACAAGGGAGACTGGTGAAGGGTGAGCAAGATTAATCATGGGGCGATCAGGAACTAAAGGACAGAAACTTTTTGTTTCAGTTCTCAAGCACATGTCAACAGAACGAGGTCTAAAAGTCTTGGGTGCTACAGGCAGAGAATTTTACACACTCTGCCAAGACCTCATTCGTCCTTTAAGGAAAACAGGTTCATTGCAAGACTACGTAAAAGCATGTGCTGACGCCTCACCCGCAGTAGTGCAAGGAATGGCCTACGCGGCAGCTAGGAAAGGTCAAATTTTTCAGTCATATGTCAAGCAGACATATGGGGGTGGAGGACCTAAGAAAGGGCCTCAACCTACTTGTTTTGAATGTGGAGAATCAGGACATATGAAAAAGGATTGCTCTAGCAAAAAACAGGGAGGAACATACAAAAAGAATCCTCCAGGAATATGTCCCCAATGCCAGAGAGGAAGGCATTGGAAAAATGAATGTAAATCAAAATTCCGCAAATACGGAAGTAAAATAGAAGAAGTCAAGGAATCAAAAAACTAGAAAAGGGGCAGCCTCTCAGCCCCGATACAAGAGAGGAAAAGGAGGGCAAGGCCAACAGTCAGGCCCTTAACCCAGAGGCTCCAGAATTCACAATACATAATTTGCCTAGAGCCAGTCCAGGAAGTGCAGGGTTAGATGTAGCGGTGGGCAAGGATGTAATCCTGTCTGTGGAAGATGGGGTTCAACTCGTGCCTACTTCGGTTCAAGGAACTCTACCCTCAGGAATTACAGAATTGTTACTGGGACGAAGTTCTAACTTTAAATTGGGGATTGAAGTGCTTCCTGGAGTGATTGATTCTGACTTTATTGGAGAAATTAAAATCATGGCTAAAAGTGTTAAAGGAACAGTAGTCCTAAGAAAAGGACAAAGAATAGCACAATTACTTTTACTTCCTTATTTAAAATTACCTAATCCAGAGTTGTCAAAGGAAAGAGGTCAGGACTCTTTCGGGTCAACTAATACAGTAGCTTGGGTTATGGAAATAGGAAAGGATAGGCCTTTTCTGTCTGTAAAAATCAATGGAAAAACTTTTAAGAGTATTTTAAATACAGGAGCAAATAAGACTTTTATTGCAGGAAAAGATTGGCCTCAAGCTTGGCCAGTAATAAAAACTTCCTCTTCATTACAGGGATTGGGAATGACTTCTAATGTAGCAAAAAGTGCAGAACTCCTACGCTGGGAAGTGGATGGGAAAAAGGGAACCATCCATCCTTATGTCATTCCCTCATTGACCTTCTCCTTATGGGGAAGAGACATAATGACAGAAATGAACATTAAACTATTTACAGATTCAGACATTGATGAACAATATTTTTCATAGGGGCCACTGAGGCTACATTATTTGCAGATCAAATATCTTGGAAATCTGAAGAGCCTGTATGGCTTAATCAATGGCCCCTTACCCTAGAAAAAATACAGGCCATAGAAACTATTGTTCAAAAACAGTTAAACTCAGGACATTTGGAGGAGACTACTAGTCCCTGGAATACTCCTATCTTTGCCATAAAAAAGAAATCTGGTAAATGGAAATTATTACAAGATTTAAGAGCAGTAAATGCAACCATGCATGACATGGGCGCATTGCAACCAGGGCTGCCAAATCCAGTAACAATTCCAAAAGATTGGAAAATTACAGTTATAAATTTACAAGACTACTTCTTTACAATAAAATTACATCCTGAGAATTGTAAGAAATTTGCATTCAGTGTACCATCAGTAAATTTTATAAGACCCTACAAAAGATATCAATGGAAAGTGTTACCTCAAGGAATGAAAAATAGTCCTACGTTATGTCAAAAATTTGTGGCCAATGCTATTGAACCAGTAAGACAACAATTTCCTAATGTTTATCTAATTCATTATATGGATAATATTTTACTTGCAGCAAAAATTTATGGGGAATTACAGGAGTCTTTAATTTTATTATTAGAATCATTGCAGAATAATGGACTAGTTGTCAATCCTGACAAAATTCAATACCAGTTACCTATAAAATATCTAGGGCATGTTATTCATGAACAAAAAATAACATCACAAAAATTACAGATTTGCAGGGATTCTCTACTTACACTAAATGACTTACAAAAGGTTTTAGGAAATATCAATTGGATAAGACCTCAGCTAAAATTATCTACTGGAGAATTAAAGCCACTCTTTGAATTATTACAGGGTAATTCTGCCCCTAATTCTCCTCGAACCCTTAATAAAGCAGCTGCACTGTGGGCCTAAAACAGAGGCCTGGGTGGTCAAGGGACGCCTTGACCCCCCCCTCCCCTTCTGAGTTTCTTGTCAATAACAAGGCATACTTGAGAGTCCCACCAGTAAGACATGTCTAAATCTAAAAATAACTGTTTGGTGAAAACATTCATTTGAGCTCATGTTTTTTGTGTTAAGTGTATCTGATTGAGTCCAATTTTCTTGTTATATGTCAATGTCTGATTATTTAAAAGTCTCCGTTTCTCTGTCTTGTTCGTGTCACATATTCTTCCTTGTCCAGTTTTGTCTTTAAAATTGGTACCATTTTTAAGTATGGATCCTTATGGTTTTTCTGTGCATACTCAAGCACACATCCTTGTTATTTATTTGAACATTTCTGGGCCTAGCATGGCCGCTCCCCCATGTCTGCAGTTGTAACAAGCCCTGGAAAAATAAATTCCAGCTAAGTTGCCTTGCAAAAAGTTTTGTTTTGAACCTGGTTCTCACCTGTAAGAGTAAAATTAGCAAAACTCTCTTGACACAAACTTCCGGAAAATGAACGGCCGATATTATTTTTGCGCGCTTTATGATTTTTGAGTATGAATGTATGTGAATGAGTGAGTGAACATGTTCAAGGTTAAATTGTCAGCATGCTGTATAAAACAATGGATAAATTTATACTTAAACACAAAGACAATTGGGTAAATCTAAGCTTAAAACTTCAAAAAAATATTAGGTTTGAATGTTTTACAATGTCTCAAAGGATTATTACATTGGTTTAAAGAGAAATTGGTAAAAAGTACTTTTCTAAAGACCTGAAGAAGAAAAAAAAAAAAAATCCGGTTTTGTAATACTTAGAGCTGTTTACATTGTAAACATTGTATCCTGTTTAAGCCAGAGGTATTAGGGAATTTGGGATTTATTACCTTTAAAGTTTGGAGACATGTATTAGAAATTTAAATGTAAAATTGTTCATTAATGTCAGAAACTTTGCCTATCTGTCTTTTGTTGCAGACTGACACTGGAAGTCTGATGATAACTTTTGGTGCACTGATGTTTGTAATTCTTGCATTAGGGAAAAACTGTCATTTGAGTTTAAACTGTTGATGGAGTTCTAGGCAGTAATAATCTAAACTGCAGAATAAAACAAAAAGCCTCTTCCAAAGGCAAAGGGAGTGACCTGGGCCCTAGGGGGCCTGGAGGCAAAGGGAATTCCTTTAGCCTTAAATGTTTTTCAAATGCAAATAAAGACCAAAGTGTTAAGAGTTTAAGTTACAAAGTGTAAAAGTTAAAGAAAAGTAGAAATGGTTTCTGAACAAAATTTAAAAGTAAAGTTGTCCTAAAGTTTTGGTTAAAAAAAAAAAAAAAGAAACAAGGAAAATTAGGACTATCAAAATGGTTACTTAATTGCTATTTCAACTTACTCTTGTAAATTACTTTATAGCAATCTCCAGCAGGCCCATGGAGAAGGTCAGAAACCCTTATTCAAATGTAATTTTGGCTCTTACCAGGTTCCAGGTAAGATCATACTTAGACTATTTCTGAGTTGACCACCTTGTTGCTTTAATTGGAGTAACATGGTCTTTTGTAGGACTCATTAATCTAATAGCCGCAACTTTGAGCCTGCCCGGACAAAGCAAAGTCCCTGTTCAGGTGCCAGTTGCCAGGGCCAGCCGGCAACAAACCAGGGTTCGCAGATTGGGGTTCCTGAAATAGGGGGCAAGAACTAAGAAAAAATAGAAGAGAGACAGACACACCGGGTCCGGGATGTCTGCAGCCCAGGATGCCGAGACTCCCATCTGGATTCCAGACAGACTCATCCAGCCCGCAGCGACTAAAAATGTCCCGAAGACAAAAACGAAAGCAGAAGCAACTCTTCCGCCGAATGCGTGGATGGCCCGTCTCTCACTCCAACCGCAGCAGAGCACACCTCGCCCTCCAAAAGATCTTCATCATCTTCTACATGAAGCGGAAACATTACTAAAAACAACCCATCAGCCAAAGACTGCATTAACTCTCCTTTTAGCATTATTATCTCTCCTTACTGTGAACTCCCCGGTGACCTCAGCACAAAGTTACTGGACTTATATTCCAAAGCCTCTGCCTTTACATCCAGTAGGCTGGGAAAACTCAGAATATATTAAGGTTATAATTAATGTTTCTGACATCTTGGAGGAATCTCCAACTTTTCATTTTGGCCATAATACCTCCTCTTACGTCAATTATGAGGGGAGGTCTAATACTTTACCTATTTGTTTTACTTTAAAAGGCATAGCTCCGTATGGGCATCTCATTTATTAAGTGTCTGGAAAAATACAAATCTTACCTATGATATGGTTACCTTACAGCAGCAAATTACAGCCATGAGTCAACAGCACTTGGAGTCCTGGGACATTTCTACTCTCTCCACAACTTTATCTTAAAGACTTGAATCCCTTGGATTGGATTCAATATTTTATTTTTCTTGGTGTAGGTATTACTGTCCTAATCATCATTTTATTAATATTTCCTATTATCTTCAGAATTATTTTAACTTCCCTGCACACCATTGAACGTGACTTCTACGCATATCACTTAAAAAATAAAAAACGGGGAACTGCCACACCCACTCCAGTGGAGTCTGTGCAGCATGGAGCAGAAAGAGCTTGAATGGCTGCCAGTCCTGAGGTTCGCACCAATGGTGATCAGGCCTCCTGGAGGTCCCTGGCAGAGACCGGGACATATGCGTGGAATGCTCATAATGCTGGGTGCTGGGATTCTTTTATCACTCTTTTCATTTCTGATAGTTGATGGTATGGCAGTAATATTCTGTGGCAGCTACTGGCCTAAACAATTAATTGAGCGACTAGATGCTCCAGGAACTAAAAGTGCATGCCTGGCTACTCTGGCGCAAGACATACCCACAGCAGCCTTAATGACCTCAATGCATTCTATTAATAATAAGACAGAATTAGAAACTAAACGGAAAACATGATCTCTGAATTAGTAATAAATGTTAGTTTACCTGAATATGCCTTTAATGCGTCTGCATTACTTGTGTAAATGTCACAAGTACCTAATGAATCACATGGGAAAGGATTAGAAGGGCTAGAGCACCGTGGTGTGCTCTAACTGAACAGCAACAATGGACTCTTAGGTTTAAGGTTTTACAATTCCTGGCACAGGGTAATAATTACTAACTTAGAAACAGAATCATAGGAAGAACTAGAAAACAGATGGTAAACAAAGCTAATAGTGATTAATGCCAAGGCGGATGACGCCTAACCATAATGTCTGACTTATTAACCATGGCTTCTTAGAATGAAGGGAGAAGTTTCTTTTCTACTCAGAAAAATGTACCCTGTAACCATTCTTAAACGTGATTGTAATCTTTTGACCTTATGCCAACTGAAAGAAACTACTCCTACTTTGACTGTATATAATCTCACATTCAACAAGTAAAACTTCGCAGCAGACTTCAAACCTCCCTTGCGTTTGTGTCTGTCTGTCATCGCCGAATCCATTCCTGACCTGTGAATCCAGACTTGGTCTCCCCGCACTCCCGCTGAGTCGGTCTGCGGCAGCATTTATCCAATCGTCCAGAAACAAGGACATACTAAAGCCACTAGCACAACGATGTTCATTACAGTATTATTTATCATAGCTAAGATATGGAACCAACCCAGATGTCCCTCAGTAGATGATTGTATTAAGAAGATGTAGTATTTATATACAATGAAATTCTATGCTACCGTCAGAAAGAATGACATTGCCCCATTTGTAGGGAAATGGAAAGTCTTGGAAAAAAATCATATTAATGGTAGTAAGCCAGACCCAAAGGAACATAGGCTCAATGCTTTCCCTCATTTGTAATAATTAGTACACATCTAGTACTCTCTTTGCAGAGGATTACAAAAGCTCAAAACCCTGGTCATATAGGATCTAAATGAAAGGATCTCTAGAATATGGAAAGAAGAGCTTTATTTTGTGTGATTGTTGTTCTGAATGAACTATGTTATTTCTCTTCTCCTTTTTTTGCTCTTTGGTTAAGCTCATATTGTTACAGTATCTGACTTTGTTACCTGGTATATTGTACATGCATTTATTTTCTTATTTGAAATAGGAAAAGGAACAGGGAAAACAAGATGATTGGGAGAGAGTTGGGGGAGGGAAATGGAAACACAAACATGAGAAGGGGCAAGAATATGTAAAAAGAAATGCACCTACTACCTGGCAAATATAACTGTAACCTCAACAATAAATGTTTTTAATTTAAAAAGGAAACCAAATACCTCTAACAAACTAACTTGCAAATGTCTGGCTGCTTTCTTGCCCTCTCTTGGAAGCTGTGATTTATTCCATGCAATAGTTGACTAAATTATCTAACAAATTCTGAAATTCTTTTGTCTTCCAATTAAGGTTGAAATTTACAAAGTCAAGTTATTTCCTTCACTGAAATCTAGAAGAAAAAAAATCCTATTTACTTAGAAAAGTAAAAGGCTAAGCAATACAAACACAGTGGAAAATCACAGATAGAGTGCCATGAAATACTGGAATGTAAAACAAAGTCTCAGGTTGGTTGTTCAATAATAAGTACTTGTGGAGTTATTCGGAAGGAAGAATTCTTTGGAAATAACACAGGGCAATGACTTTCATAACGTGTTGCAGGTGTTTCTCAGGAGAATAAAAGCAAGAAAGCAACTCACAAAACAAATTCCCCTAAGGAAGAGTACTCACCTCAAACACCAAAAATGAATAACATGAAACTATATTAAAAATCATTAGTGCCAGCATAGCTCAGTTTATTTCTATTTTCTGAATTTTACCTCCTTTAGGCAATGATAGTTTTATCCAAAGCTCAGAGAAGAACTATGAAACTTATTGAAAAAAATAAAAGATTTCTCAGAGGATTTCTAAAATGAGCAAAATCAGAAACTGTCTGAAAATTACATCCTTTCAACACAAAGCCACTGCAGAGCACTGGGTTACATAGTTGAACTAATGAAAGCAAAGGCTTAGATTCCTCCCACTATTATTATTTTTTTGCAAAGAAAAATGAATTTTCATTTTATGTAACTCAAGTGAGTGGGATTTGATAGTCAGAATAATGTGCTGCTATGTGTCTTTCCTTTGTTACAAACCTCTTATTTGTCACTTTAGGATGTTTATCAATTCCTTGAAAAGATTAATCATATGACATAATGCAAAATATCCTGACTCAATATGGAATTCAATGCAGTCCTTGACATTAAGAAAAACTCTTTCAGACATATTTACGAAGCAAGTAGTTAAAAGTTTCACCTCATTTACTCTGCTGAAATAACTAAATAGTGGGGTAATTAGACTTCTCTTGTCTGTATTAAGATTTGTCTTTAATTAAAACAAATTATGTAAGTAATTTGTGATCATTATATTTTTGGAAGGGAGAAAATATTAAATTATAGTGGATAAAATTTCAGCATGTAGGAAACAGCACCAGTATGCATTCATGTTCTTCCCTTCAAGAATATATGTGCAGAGGCTGGGAGTTTGGCCTAGTGGTAGAGTGCTTGCTTAGCATGCACGAAGACCCAGGTTCGATTCCCTGGTACCACATAGATAGAAAAAGCCGGAAGTGGTGTTGTGGCTCAAGTGGTAGAGCTCTATCCTTAAGAAAACCCTAGGACAGTGCTCAGGTCCTGAGTTCAAGCTCCAAGACTGGCAAAAAAAACCCCAGTATATATATATGCACATGCATGTGGACTATTTCAGTTACATATTACATACTTTCTGGATTTGAATGCTTTTCAATATGTGATTACACACACAAACACACACACACACACACACACACACACACACACATGTATGTCTTCCCCCACAGCAAATTAAAGACCTCATTGTAATGATTGTATGTTATTCCATAAAATTGTTATGCATAAGTTATTTAGCCAGCCACATGTTGATAGATATCTAGGGCATTTTAATATTTTGATATTGTAAATAAACATTATGATAAATATCATTATGTAGACATCTTTGTGCACCTCTCCAACCATTTCCTTCTTATCAATGTCTAATTGATTGTATTCCACATTGCACCCAAGAAGATTCATCAGTCCATACTTCTTTCCTAATCATGTTAGCATTCCCATTTTTAATTGCTTCAAACTAGAAACACAAAACAGTTTCAAATTTTTATTAGGTGACAATTAAAAATGTATGTCTTTGAAAAAAATAACAAAAGAAGGAAAACTGAAAAATGAACAATAAAAAAATAGCATGACAGACTTAAATCTATGGACAGTAATAACAATATTAAATGTACATGGTGTTCAAATACTCCCATGAAAAGAAAAAGATACCTAAATTAGATTGAAAAGGCAAAGCTCAGTCATTGGTATTATTTATAAAAATAATACTATATGTATAATAATTATAACATATATTCTAATCATCTTTATGTATCATACTTACAGAATATTTATACAAAAATTCTTTGAATAATCCCATTAGGAACTAAACAAAAACCTCAACAAACCATTTTGATATCATGATATAAAAATGATATCACAAGGAAAATGGAAAGGTTTGAATTGAAAA
Source organism: Megascapheus bottae (assembly GCF_031878675.1). NCBI lineage: Eukaryota > Metazoa > Chordata > Mammalia > Rodentia > Geomyidae > Megascapheus > Megascapheus bottae. Next base: position 58,798,683 of record NC_143522.1, read on the forward strand.
TGTATAGCATTATAATAATGCCATTATATTAATGCCATTATATTAAGACCATGATTCGAGGAAAATCTGTAGCATTCAGATTCAGATTCAAAAGCATCTCAAATATCTTGATCTTGTAAATCAGAAAGAGTAAGTGGCACTCAAGTCAAATGGAAGAATGAAAATAAGAAAACAGAAACAACCTACAAAACAGCACAATAAAAGTAACAGGTATTTTAGAAAATCAATGTAATAAGATGGCAATATATTTTTATTAAATAAAAAGAAGATATGAATTTCATAGATGAAGAGATGCCCATATTACATACTTTATGATGGTAAAAGGATAAATTATTATTGAGTGTTGAATTATTATGAACAATTTCCTGCCATGAAATGAAATCATTCATATGACATGGACAATTTCTTGAAATACATAAACTAATAAAACTTGCTCAAGAAAGAAATTTAATAGTCTTGTATTCATTAATGACTTAGTTAATTCAGTCTTCTCATACAAAACAAAGATCAGTTGTCATGAACAAATAATGTAAATAATGAATAACACATTGTGAAGGCTTATTTCAGAAATTCATGATTGGCTTAACACATAAAATCAAACAGTAACTAAAAAGAATCACTAAGTAATCATCTGACTAAAAGCATTGCAACATCCACTCATGATAAACTCTCAACAAACTAGGTATAAAGAAATCTGCTATTTGATAGTATGTGTATAAATATATATATATACAACACACATATATACATAATGCATACATATATACATACATACATACAAAGGTACATAGCAACATGTTTATGAGAAAAACCTGAGTGAATTTTCCTTATAATCAAAAAGACAGAAAACCTTTGCAATCAAGTTGGTGATTCTAAACAGTGAATGGTGTAATGGATAAATAGCTATATGATAGATAACACACACACACACACAGAGACAGAGACAGAGGAAGACACAGAGAGACAAAAAGAGGGAGGGAGGATACACTGACAATAGATAGATAGATAGATAGATAGATAGATAGATAGATGCAGGAATTTTGGGAAAGTACAAGTCAAATCAAGTTTCTTTGTAGCCAGCATTCTTTTTTTCATATATTTTTATTGTAATTAATAGAAGGGTTACATGATATTTGCCAGATAGATGGTACATTAATTTCCATACATTGATACCCTTTTACATGTCTTGGTCCCCATTACCCTCCCTCCCACCCCATCCCTCATCTTGTTTTCCCCTGCTCCCTATCCAATTTCAAATAACCAAATACAAATATATCTGATATATCAGGTAACAAAGTGAGATACTGTAACAATATGAGATAACCAAGGGACAGCAAAAGAGATGAGAGATAACATAGTACCTTAAGAACAACAATCATTCATTATATGGCTTACGTTTCTATGTCCTAGAGATCCTTTCATTCAGCATCCTACTATATGGCCTTTTGTATAAAGGTTTTGCTCTATTGCAAATCTCTGCTAGGAGAGCCCAAGGTTTCTACTGATTATGACAAATGAGGGAAACCATTGAGCCAAAGTTCCTTTGAGTCTGGCTTACTTCACTTAATATGATCTTTTCTAAGTCTTTCCATTTCCTAACAAATGGGGCAATGCCATTCTTACTGACAGCAGCATAGAATTCCATTGTGTACAAATACCACATCTCGTTGATCCACTCATTAACTGAGGGACATCTAGGTTGGTTCCATATCTTTGCTATGGTAAATAGTGCTGCAATGAACATTGTTGGGCTGGTGGATTTAGCATGTCCTTGTTTCTGGATGATTGGGTAAATGCCAAGTAGTGGAATTGCTGGGTCATAGGAGAGCTCTATGTTTAGTCTTTTGAGGAACTGCCATACTGCTCTCCCTAATGGTTGAACGAGTTTGCACTCCCATCAACAGTGTAGTAGGGATCCCTCCTGGCCACATCCCCTCCAGCATCTGTTGTTATTACTTTTGTATGGCAGAGGACATAGCTAGTAAACTAATTAGGAGGCCTACAGAGTGGGAGAAGATCTTCACCTACCGTACATCAGACAAGGGCCTCATATCTAAAATATATCAACAGCTCAAAAAATTGAGTCAATCCAAAACTAATCTCCAAAGTAACAACCATCCCATTAAAAGATGGGTCAAGACTTAAAGAGAGTCTTCTCTGAAGAAGAAACAAAAATGGCCTATAGACACATGAAGAAATGCTCAACATCTCTGGTCATAAAAGAAATGCAAATCAAAACAACTCCAAGATTCTACCTCACTCCAGTTAGAATGGCCAGGATCAAGCATTCTTAACTATGTAGAAAAACTTGAGAAATCTGCAAATAAATAAATAAATAAACAATAAAACGACAAAAAAGTGAGTTTAAAAGGAATTAGATGGTTTATGAATGTTAATAAAGAAAATTTAATTATATTTCTGTACACTAGCAAAAACAATTGAAAACTTAAGTGAAATTAATCTGAAAATATGATTTATAATTTCAACAAAATGTAAAATTGTTCTAAACATATTCAACCAAAATATGCAAGTTGTACACTGGACTGTAGAAATGAAAGAAGACCTAAATGCATGCAGAGGTATATTCTGTTGTTGGCTAGAAAAATTCAACATTGTTAAGAAGTAAGCTCTTTCCAAACTAATATACAGATTCAATCTAATCTTTTCTTTCATTTTATTTTTTATTATTGAGGTAATGTATAGAGGGATTACAGCTACATTCGCCAGATAGTAGGTGCATTACTTACTTCTCATACATTGATACCCTTTCTTATAATCTTAATTAACATCTCTGTGCTTATTTTTGGCAAAACCACTTACCAAGTTGATTTAAAGATATATACAGAAATACAAAGCTGTTATTTACTTCCCCAACTATTTTAAACCATTACTGGAGATGGTTTACATCTGCAGTCCCAGCACTCAGTAGGCTGAAGCAGGAAAATTGCAAGTTCAAAGCTAGCCTAGACTACAGAGAAAGTTTAAGACCAGCCTGGGCTATACAGTGAAACCCTGTCTCAAAAAGAATTATTAATTTTTAAATAAGGAAATATTGTTGGAAACTTATATAAAAGAAAACAGTGAGTTTCTACTTACATAATGGTTAGAACACTTAACATAAAAAATAAGAAAAATGGGGGGGGAATAAATAAGGATTTGCATGGATGGAGACAGTTGGAACTCTCCTATACTGAGGAGAAATTTCACTTTGGAAAATTTCAGTAGTGTATTAGGAAAACAAACACATATCTTCAGCATAATCCATCCATTCCATTTTTTCAAGGAAAGAAAATACATATCCACATAAATATGTGTGCAGTAATGTTCAAGGAAGCTTTATATAAGTTCCTCTCTCAAAAATGAAAACAAAACTATGCTAAACCCAAACCCATACACCCAAACATTCATTATGAAATAAATAAATTGTAGATGGAGGCTCACTCCTGTAATCCTGGCTACTCCAGAAATTCAGACCTTAGAGGATCATAGATCAAACGCAGCCCAGGAAGAAAACTCTGAGAGATGCCATAATCAAAATGTAAAATGCTGTTCTGGAGATGCATCTTAAGTGGTAGAGCACCAGCTATGAGCAAGAAAGCTGAGGTTCAGATTTCAAGCCCCAATACTAAAAAGAAAGAAAAGTCATAAAGTAGAATTTGAAATGAATGAAGTATTGCTGCACAAAAGACGGAAGAATTTCAAAATGATTACACTGAGTAATGAAAGGAAGGCAATAAACAGGTACATACTCTATGATTATATTTACACAAAAATCGCACAAAATGTTACCTAATTTATAGTGACAGAAAACAGGCCACTAATTGCCTGAAGAGGTGAATTACAAGGGGGCAGGGGAAACTTGTGGTGGTGGGTCTGTTCGTTATCTTCATATAGCAATGGTTTCGTAATTATGACAGTTATGTCCAAACTTGTCAAGTTGTCTACTTTAAATATGTACCGCTTATTTTATATCAATTACGTCTTAATGAAACTGCAATGATGTGTATGAAAGTACCCATTTCTACATACTTAGATCAGTGCAGGTTCATCTTTAGGTTTTTTCCAATTCTTCAATGGAAAAAAAAATCACACCTCACTTTCAAAATTTCTTTGATAACAACTGTTTCTTGTTCTCACATCATTTTCTTTACTACTCATTAGATCCTATATCCCCTAATTGTTCTATGGTCACTAAGAATTATCCTTGAGATAATTAAAAAGACACTAGCTATGTTTTTCTTTTTTTTTTAATTCAGTGAAGCTTGTCATACTCTTATTCTGTAAGTTGACTTAGGCTTTTCAGATTCCATAGTTATCTTCACTATGTGATGTGTGTATATATGCAATATTCCTCAAGAGGCCACACTTAAGTTAATTATATAGTGACCTCCATCACTTTAAAATACCCAGATAGAAGTCATTTTGTCTTACAAAACAACAACCAAGAATGTCCAAAATAATTTATTCAATAATGTTCAGACGCTAAGATTAATTCAGTCACTACTTTGAAGATTTATAATCAAGCTTATGCTGAATAATTATCCTGAACTAGAAGGAAAAATTCTCTCTGCTGTCAACTTTTTGGTTACACCTGTTTAACAATTATTAATTGGAGCAATCGAATCGATCTAATGCTTTCTAGGTAGTGATTGAGATAATTAGGGAATTCATAGCAAATACAGGGAGAAATCTAGGTAACAAGCATATAGAGATAATCGTTGAAACTTGGCTATTGCAGACTTTTTTTGAAAAAGTATAGTGTTAAATTTAACACTTAACTTCTATATGAAATGTCAGGAAAGACTAATGAAAGTGAGGGGGAAAGTGCTGAAAGGTTAGTGTAGTAGAAAATTTGCTTAGACATTTTCACCGTGATTGTGATGGGTTGTAGATGGTCTCTCAGGTGTGAATCACATTCTTTTTCCTTACAGATCACCAATTAATGTGTCTTTCTAATGGAAGCCGCATGTCCACATGCATTTTGTTAAAGAGCCTATTTCAGAGAGCATTTAATAACTCTTGAATGAATATCGTTGTCATACTTTTTTTGGAGTACCTGGTTTTTCTAACAAATCAGACCCACAATAAATACTGCTATTGATGGCCATAATAACTCCTTTTTAAGGAATAGCTATTCAACCCCAGGAATTACTGTATGGTAGGTATTCATTCTTCCCTGGTTCATATTGTAGCTGATGCAAACAGTTTTCAAAGGAAGAAAGTAAGTTCCTCTGTCGCCATCACATAATTTCCATTAGAATTTTGAATACTGTTTGTGTACCATATTTTTGTTAAGTAGTTGACCAGGTCTCTCAGCTGCCCTTGGGGAAGCTGAAGTGTTCTGTTTGCTGAATGAATCGAAGTGGGGCAGGAGAGAGGCAGAGGGCAAAGGCTGCCTTTGTAAGTAAATAGATGCCATGAAACTGACAGAAGCACTTTCCATAAACAAGAGGATTTCTGTTTCTCACCAACAGAAAGTTCAAAGGTCCTTTCATCAAAGGTCCTAGAATCAGTTTATCCTGAGTTATCACCAACTACCATGATCCCCTGTATCTCAGATTAAAATAGAGTCTTTTTATTATGTAGAAAAGGATTCTTTTTGTTGGTGATTCGATGACACAGAGTAATGTGAGCAACCCAGTTTACAACCATAAGAAAACTGTGTCTGATGAAAGAAGAATGAAATTCTAATTTTATTGGATAGTATCTTATTAAGAAACTCCTAGTTCAGCATAGTGAAGGAACAAGGGCCAAGGTGGTACTCTTAATTTTGCTCCAACTTGATAATAAGACAATAAACACTGTTACTTCCTTAAAAGATTTCCAAATCCATATCCTTTTTTTTTCAAGAAAGTATATGCCATGTTCAAAAAAACCCCTCAGAATTCTTCTGCTTATATAACTCTTACTTAAATACAAATCCAAACCAGGGCAACATGTAAACCAATTCTGTGATCAAGAGACAATGCTGTCAACTTATAGAAAGAGTTACAAATGACTTTTTGAAACTATATAGTTTAGCAAACTCTTGGTTTTTGTCATTGAAAACCCTGACTTTAAAAATTATCACTTAAAGAAGTAATTCACCTTCTATCTGGCAAATATAATGTAACCCTTATATTAATTACAATTAACAAAATTAATAAATTAAAAACAAAACCAATACATTTGATCAATTCTAAACATAATGACCATTATATTACTAGCTTTGTTATTGTTCTTGTTCACACTCTTATCTTACTTTTTAGGAGAAAAATAAAAATAGCCAACCATATAAAAAAAGTTATCACTTAAAGACAGTTCAAAAAATTTTTGTTCTCTACTTCCTTTTGGAGAATTTGCCTTCCATTGCATTTCAGTTCAAGATGGCCAGTTCTGCCTGCCTTTCTGGTCACAGTGCCCAGGGTGACAACCTTTCAATTTGACAGAAGATATGCAGAAGCTATGTGTGACAATATTGAATATAAAGAAATAAATCTGATTACTGGAAGGGAAAGTAAGAAAAAAATGTAAAAATGTCCAGATGAAATGGCAGAATTGTCTTTTCTTGGGTGTGGTTTGATCTGCTGGGCCATCTTAAGTCATCTCTGACACAATTCCAAAACCAAAGACCATCTCAGACATTAAAAAAATAATAATGAGATAGCATTTTCCAAGTTGAGATTCCTAGAAATCTGCAACAATTGGGTCAGGTCTGTTTTTCTGTGGTATAACTAGCTCTCTGGTCTCACTCCTCTTTAGAATTGATATCTGAAACATCACTGGATTCTGTAACCACTTGAGATCACTTTTCCTGCTATAAAATCTTTTATTACCTTCAGGCACTGGTGGCTCCCCCCCTGTAATCCCAGCTATTCAGGAGGTTGAGATCTAAGGATCAAGGTTTGAAGCCCTCCAAGGTAAAAGAATCCATGAAACTCTTAATCTCCAACTCCCTAGTACATAGAAAGTAGAGCTGTGGCTCAAGGGGTAGAGTGCCAGCCTTGAGTGTGTCAGCCAAGAGAGAACACGTGGCCCTGAGTTCAAGTTCCAATACCAGAAAAAATAAAAATAAATTAAAAATCAGATTACTAGAAGAACCACAGCATCCTCAACCATCACCCTTCATGGCAGCTAGAGATACTGGTGTTTAGCTGCTCCTACCACATTGTTAGAGATGTGAAAAAAACATTGTGGGAATGAGAAGGAAACCTGGAGTGCGAACAGGGGAGGGAAAACCTACAGCTTCCTCTCACTTGTGCCACTCTCCCCAAAAGCTGTGGGTGTCAAGAGCTTTATTGTTTAATCTCTCTGAAGAATATGTGGGAGCAGAAAGCACAACATACCCAACTTGTTACTTTGTCACAACTTTACAGAATACATAAGCACTTCAGTAAATACACAGATTTTTTTTTTTTTGCAAACTGTAAATCATCTGTGAGCCACCACTGTTCGACTAATTACAGCAAGAAGCTGTGCTCATTAGCTGTTCTCATCTGGCTCACTGCACGACCTAAATAGTCCGTAAATGAGCCGGCAATTATTGCTGCGTTACCACTACCAGCTCTGCTCACATCAAAATATCTCCACCAAATGTTACGCCTGTTGGTATTATCAGGTTAGAAATTTCATAAACATATTGAAGCAGTTAATTGGGAGATTATTTTTTAAATGTGAAAATAGAATCATCAGTGAAAGAGTTTTCATCAAATCCCAGATAGGCGGTTCCACCTATAGACAGAACCTTGAATGCCAGTATCTGGAAAGATTCATGGCCTGCTTAGAGAACATAGGAAACTGGGAAAACAATGCTGTGTGACCCATCTTAAACGGCTGGAAGAAAAGTCACCATCTTCTTCTATCACCTAAAAATGGTCTCTTGACATGGTCAAAACCTAAAGAAAACATGAAGAGATAGGCCATAGGATCTGAGACAACTTTAGCCCAACAGAAGAAACAAGCAGTGATGTCAATAAAAGATTATTTCCAATCACAAATGCAAACTACAATGTTAGTAAAGATTGATTATTTCCAGTTCTTTCCTAAAGCATACACTGAAGGAGATTTTGAGAAAAGTTTACCACATATGTTAATGGTCAAGAGAAATGAGAGAAAACAGTTTGAAGACCATGGAGTCTAAAAGCATCTATTTCTATTATCAAATGAAGAACTAATTAATTTCTTATTTGTTCATTCAAATGTTGTAATAGGGCTTCATTTTAGTTATACTGGACATATGAAAGTAATACATTTTTTTAAATTTTCTATAATTGATATAGTTTTCAAATCCACCCAATCTCAATCAAATCTGATAAAATTCTGTGGACATTTTCACTTAAATAGAGAGAGAGAGAGAGAGAGAGAGAGAGAGAGAGAGAGAGAGAGAGAGAGAGAGAGAGAGAGAGAGTCTTTTGATATAGGGTAGCTTGTCTTGTCTTAGATTATTCCTTGCCTCTGATCCAGAAAGTTAGAAATAAAATAAAGAAAATGCCCAAAGCTAATGATCTACTAAAGGGAAGATAAACACCAATTTTATTTTATTTTTCTACTAAATTAGCTGCATGTACACAGAGAGACAGCTCTTCCTATTAGGTTAAATATTACTAGTCAATAGTAACATTAACTATTTGGTAAGGTTAGTATTGCAAAGCGGTCTATACAGCACAAACTATTTGGCAGACTTTAGGCAGGATGTAGAATGTAATCCATCACTCATTATGTATTCTGAAAATATTGTTTTATGATGAAAACATGAATGCTCATGATATCAATACCATGACAGACAATTCTTCCCTTTTTGCCCACTCATTGGCACAAAGGGGTGAAAAACGTATACCATGTTTGTCGAACTCCTTCTAGCTGTTAAGACTTATCAAGAATTCTTCAAATCTTGTCGATGAATATCTGGGGTGCTTTTTCCCCATGAATGTCATAAAGTTTTCCATAAAAATCATAACATTCTTTAAGCAATAGGTACCAGGCTATAAAATGTAGTAAGCTTTTCCTGCTGAGAGCATCATTAATATCAATGTTACATTTGAACTGAAGAACTAATTTCCCCTCTTTATTCTCCTTTAAGGTCTTTCTTGGAAAGACTGCTAACTTCTATTCCTTGACATCACCTCTGAGAGTCAAAGTTTTGAACTAAAGCTTTCCGTACCACCTGAGATCTTCTTAGAAATGCAGCATCTCCAGTTGTAATCCATACTCACTGGATCTGAATCTGCATTTAATTTACTGGACAAACACTGGTTTGGGTGAAAGCTTACTATAGGGCTTCCTTGTGTCTATTTTCTACATGAAAGAAAACTCACGTCAGTGTGTAGCCATGAAGAACCTAAGGCTGAACAAACGTGCTTTTCAACATTTTTAATTACCAAAATATTTTGCAAGTTTTTTTGTTTGTTTGTTTGGGGGATTTTTTTTTGTGAGTCATGGGGCTTGAGCTCATCCTGTGCGCTGTCCCTGAATCCTTCAACTCAAGACTACTACCCTATTACTGGGCCTGAGCTTTATCCCTGAGCTCTTTAGCTCAAGGCTACCACCTTACCCTTGAGCCAAGGCCCACTTCCCATTTTCTGGAGGTAAGATGGAGATAAGAGTCCCAGGTTCTTGCTTATTTGAAATAGGAAAGGGAAGGGGGAAAACAAAATGAGAGAAGGGGTGAGGGGAGGGAAATGAGGACAAAAACATGAGAAGGGATATCAATGTGTGTGAACAAATACACCTTCTATCTGGAGAATATAACTGTAATCCTTCTATTAATTACAATAAAAATATTTTTTCATGTATTTTTGTAATTAATAGAAAGGTTAAATTATATTCGCCAGATAAAAGGTGCATTAATTCACATACATTGATACCCTTTCACATGTCTTGGTCCCCATTTCCCTCCCCTCCCACCCCCACCCCTCACCTTGTTTTCCCCTGTTCCCTATCCAATTTCAAATAACAAACATATCCAATGTATCAGATAACAAAGTGAGATACTGTAACAGTATGAGATAACCAAGGGACAGCAAAAGAGATGAGAGATAACATAGAACATTAAATAAAACAACCACTCATTATATGGCTTTTGTTTCTATATCCTAGAGGTTCTTTCATTTAGCGTCATACTATATGGCCTTATGTATCTAGGTTTTGCTCTATTGCAAATCTCTGCTAGGAGAGCCCAAGGTTTCTACTGATTATGACAAATGAGGGAAACCATTGAGCCTATGTTCCTTTGAGTCTGGCTTACTTCACTTAATATGATCTTTTCTAAGTCTTTCCATTTCCTTACAAATGGGGCAATGTCATTCTTTCTGACAGCAGCATAGAATTCCATTGTGTACAAATACCACACCTTGTTGATCCACTCATCAACTGAGGGACTTCTGGGTTGGTTTCATATCTTTGCTATGGTAAATAGTGCTGCAATGAACATCATTGTGCTAGTGGATTTAGTAAGCCCTTGTTTCTGGATGATTGGGTAAATGCCAAGTAGTGGAATTGCTGGGTCATAGGGGAGCTCTATGTTTAGTCTTTTGAGGAACTGCCATACTGCTTTCCATAGTGGTTGAATGAGTTTGCACTCCCACCAACAGTGTAGTAGGGATCCCTCCTGGCCACATCCCCTCCAGCATCTGTTGTTATTTGTTTTCCTGATCCTGGCCATTCTAACTGGAATGAGGTGGAATCTTAGAGTTGTTTTGATTTGCATTTCTATTATGACCAGAGATGTTGAGCATTTCTTCATGTGTCTAAAGGCCATTTTTTTTCTTCTTCAGAGAAGACTCTCTTTAAGTTTTTGGCCCATGTTTTAATGGGATGGTTGTTACTTTGGAGATTAGTTTGGGAGTGATTCAATTTTCTGAGCTGTTGATATATTTTAGATATGAGGCCTTTTGTCCGTTGTATGGTTGTGAAGATCTTCTCCCACTCTGTAGGCTCCCTAATTAATTTGCTAGCTATGTCCTTTGCCATACAAAAGCTCTGCAGTTTAATGCAGTCCCACTTATCCAGCCTTTCTCTGATTTGTTGTGATTCTTGGTCCCTATTAAGAAAGTTTCCACCTGTGCCAAGGAGGCCTAGTGTATCTCCTATTCCTTCTTGTAAAGTTTTCAGTGTGTTGGCTTTTACCTCGAGGTCTTTGATCCATTTGGAGTTAATTCTAGTGCAGGGTGACAAAGAAGGATCCAACTTTAGTTTTCTGCAGGTGCTTACCCAGTTCTGCCAGCACCACTTGTTGAAGAGGCTGTCTTTCTTCCATTCTATTTTTTTGGCTCCCTTGTCAAAGATTAGGTGGCCATAGGTCTGCGGTTTAATATCTGGGTCCTTAGTTCTTTTCCATTGGTCTTCAGGGCTGTTCTTGTGCCAGTACCAAGCTGTTTTGATGATAAAAATAATATTTAAAAAAAGAGTCTCAGGTGCTTTTGTGCATGGGCTGGCTTTGACCCTTGATCCTCAGATCTCAGCCTCCTGAGTAGCTAGGATTATAGGTATGAGTGACCATTTTCGGCTTATATTTTGCTAATTTTATCTAAAGGCCACACCTTTGTTTTCAGAAAGTGTACTGGAATCTGTGAAAAGCTGATGGCAAAATAAGTTTGGGGTCTTGCAATAGGGTACCATGTGAAGATACTTTTTTAATGCCTAATGTGCCTGCTATGCTCCCTAGAGGACCTGTAAAGAGCACATTCCTAGAGTCCCCATTATCAAAGGATTTATCCTCCCATGCCTTTGGTTATCTGCAGTTGAGGTATCAAATATTCCTAAAATCTGTTCAGCCACTTTGACATCTATGTTACCTTCACATCATATATTTAAGTAGATAACACCTTTTGAACATCATCTTAAGGACACCAAATCCAGAGTTGTTCAGTGACTGTCCAAGAAACCAGGTAGCTAAAGCAAGAGTTGACAAAATTGCTTTGCAACTTTGCATAGCTATGTAACACACAGACTTTACTTGCTTGGTCATTATGTAATAATTTAAAATAACTGGTTTTGATAATGACATGAGTCTGTTAATGGGATCTACACACTGGACACTTCTGTGAATGGCACTCAGCAGAGAAACTTTATACAGAAGGTCTGTCGCAGTTTACTAGGCAAGATGGTAGGATAAAAAAATACATTTGGAGAGCCTGTGAGCAAACTTCTCCACTCTAATTCCATGGAAAGGCACTTTGCCACAGCAGTTCTCAGAGATTAGACTTAACACCCAGGTACTTGGTCCATACTGAAAGCAGTAGAATATCAGTGAGAGAGAATTTAATTACGTTTTTGCTTCTGTTCTCCAAGATGTGATTTAGCTCCTTTTGGGCTTTAATAGGGAAGGGCAGATATGAAACCGAAGTAGCCCTTAGTGGCACAATTCAGAGCCCTGGCATGGAAACACATATATAAAGCCCAATCTTGGTCTCATGCTGTACTTACTTCATGAGACAGAAGAACAACTTTTATATGGATTGTAAACCCAGTCATAATAAGAAACAGTATCAAGCTAAATCAAAAGAGTATAAGTTTGAGTTGTGTTCTGAAAAATCCATTTCTTTGAAGAAAAAGAGTAAGGAAAGGGGACATTTTGTAGCAAAATTGAAGTGTGGATCCATAAATCTGTTTTGACCTCTTTATGTCTTTAAGTATCAAGCCTCTCCGTAATAAAAGGGAAGAAAAAATGGCTGATGTCTCCTTAGCTAACTTAAAGGAAGAGAAAATTTCATCATCTCTAGTCAGGGTAAGTTTTGTACCTCCAATGTCATCTGAAAAGTTGGAAATTACACCCGTCTTTTGCCATTGAATTCCACATTACTTAAGAGTAGGACAGTGGTAACTTTCAGCAAAAGATCAAACCTCAGAGTTAGACAAGTAATGTCTGAACACCCTCAGGCCTCCATGAATAGCCCTAAAAAACACAAAAGTTGACTCCAACTTGAACTTCTCATGGTAGTTTGCTCAGACAAAAAGAGAGAAAGGGGTTGAGCTGAAACTGCTCATTGTTCTGTGAAATTACCAGGGATTAGCCTATCCGTAGAAAGGAATGCAGTTAGAGAGGCCACAAATGTCACACTATAACATGTCCCTCCATGCTGTAGGAAACAGGAGGAAAGAAAAACATATTTTCTGTCACCCAACATTGCTTAGCATTTTATTTTTCTAAATCCACTAGGATACTTGGTAAGAGTATAAAAAAATTAAAATTTGAGCTCTTAAATGGCTGTACAACTTACTTCCCCCCCTCTCTCTCTTCCTTCCTTTCTTTCTTGTCTGTCCCTTTCTTTTTGTTGGTGGCTGGGCTTAAACTCAGGTCCTGGGTGCTGCCCTGAGCTTTATTACTAGTGTTCTAACACTTTGAGCCACAGCTCCATTCCTGGTTTTTTGATGGCTAATTGGAGATAGGTAACTTTCTGACTTTCCTCAATCCTCATCCTCCTGCGCAGCTATAGCTATGAACATGAGTTACCAATTCCTGACCACAACTGTATTTCTAATTTTCAAAACAATTCTGATCACATTAACTACTTTTCAAGAGTCCAAATATTTTACATATAAGACAACAGTCCTGAGCTCATACCTTCAGAGAGCCATGGAATATGAAATATCTCTCCTTTTTTAAGAAGTTGTTTGTGGTAAAATTATGCTCATGGACAAAGAACTTAGATGTTTCCAAAAGCCATAGCAGAGACTTGGTGATGTCTGAGCTAAGGCATGTGGAGAAAGAAAATCTTGATTTTGACATCATTAAGATGCTATTCATCCTGGTCAGATTTTATGGATCATATTTTCAGAAATTCAACGATGTGAGAATGTTCCCACAGACAAGTCATCTATGTACTTTCCCTAACTGTGGGGTGGAGAGCAGGTGAGGGTGTCAGAAACATGCTTAGAAATGATCTATGTCATTAGAAGTTTAGACCTTCCCATCTTGACATCTTTAGATCTCAATTCTTTCTGAATCAGCATAGTCACAAGCTGAAATCCCTCTGCTCCCTTGGCTTTTGTGTTTCTTGTGTACCAGGGATGAATTGAAGGTAAATGCCTTCTGCTAAGTGATGCTGTCTTTTGTATAGATCATTTCATGTCAGGCCAGCTTCTTCCACTACCTCTCCATATAGACTTGGTTGCATCTGTATTTCTTAACTAGGAATGATTTATCCACAGGAGGATGTTTGATGATGTCTAGGGATGCTTTTATTTTCATAAATGGAGACAGGAGTGCTATTGGCACCCAGGTCACAGAAGCTTATTCAACTGTCTGCAATGCACAGAGCAGAAACACACCATACACACTAAGGATGCTTGAACCTCAAATGTCAATATTGGCAAAACTGAGAATCTTCTTACTAGACAACTAAATTGTTTTCACAAAAAAGTTCCTCCTTTGTCTCTATGCCATCTTCAAGAGAAGCAAGCTTTCAGATGACCCTTGAAATGCTGCTGGTATAGAGGAGTTAAGGTTGGTTCACTAAGATTTAGAGTAAATGAGTACCCATTGTTCTTATGATGCTGCCTATCCTCAGCTTTTGAATGGTCCTACACAGCTTGGTTCTCATCATCCTTTGCAATTATGAGATATGTTCCTTATGTCTTATTTTGCAGTTCTCTCCAAGAGAATCGGTTGAATTTTCAATATTTTAAAATACTTCCATCCTTTGCTTTTTGGATACATGAACATGAGAAGGGTTTGCTGGGACTGAATGTTCAGTTTCCTTGTTTTAATTGTGGTCTGGACATATTTTTATTCTAACATTTTCCTTGAAAATCTGTATTCAGAGTTATACCATAATGGGAGGAGAAAAAATGAAACCAGTAAATTCTTTTGTTGCTAAAACAATCTACAAACCAAGGCATCCACCATTTGTATACATATCCAACAATAATGTGCATTGTTCTGGTTTTCTCTACTGTTGTGTCCAGGGTTTTTGTACCATTTCTTGGTAGCTGGCCCATTCTTCCAAGAGTAGCATCCTAAATGCTTTCAGAATTATCTCTCACTAAGATTCTCTAACAGTGGAAATGAGTGAATGTAACTCTCATAGCTTCCTAGACTCCAGATTGTTCTGGAAGTTCTTCCAACCCTTTTTCTAAAGTCTTTTCTGGCTTTTTGTTGGATATCTTGGGACCCTGTCACCATTTCTGTTTCAGTAACAACTAGGAACTACTAGACTGTGTCTCCTTTTGGTGTTATCTTTACAGGCAGTTGGACACCATTATCTAGCCTGCACTCGGATCTGTCCTTCAATATTTCATTTTCTTCTTCATCCCTATCCTGATAAAGACCTCAATCTTTCTTCTGAAGAAATGTCTCTCTGTTTCTCTAGTATATTGTACTTCTACTGTA
Source organism: Megascapheus bottae (assembly GCF_031878675.1). Lineage (NCBI taxonomy): Eukaryota > Metazoa > Chordata > Mammalia > Rodentia > Geomyidae > Megascapheus > Megascapheus bottae. The sequence continues at coordinate 58,813,990 of NC_143522.1, forward strand.
TCTGTTATTACTGTAAAATCAAAACATACTTTGGAAATCACGACAGTTTTTGTCCTCTGTAATACCCGGAAATCCCTGAAGACAGTGTTTTATTTAAAGGTGTTTTAGTTGTCTTTCAGTATACAGTAATTTCAACAAGTTGATTGTTTTTCCTTACCAAGAAAAAGTGATTTTACTTTTTCCAAAAAGGTTCTGTTTCTTCGTATGCCTATATCGTTACTTAGTATTAGCGTTTTTAGTATTGCCATTTATTATCATAATTATAAGATTCTGCTGTACTTCTATAATCTAGTCTCAATTCTGAAAACATACTCTTATGTCTTTAACAATTCACGCTACCTTAAGAATTTGTTGCGAGACATAGAACCTGAAAATATGAATTTAAAGCCATTGTTTTGCTGCAGACACATTCCTATAAAGAACAAGACACAGAAAGAGGCTCCTCATACTATGCTGCCTCTCCATGTGAAGAAAGCATCAGAAATGAAGAACAAACATTCCTTAAATAGTAAACTAATAGCATATGAAAAGTATAGTACAAGATGTGTCAAAAGGGTCAAGAAAGGGTATGTTTATTTTGTAGCTAGCCCACTATTAGGAATCTGTAAAAGCTTATTCCTATAAGGACAGAAGGGTAGGTTTTAAGGATAGCCATGTTTACAGAATGGTTAAAGAGAACTCTCAGGACAGAGCTAGGAAATTAGAAAAGAAAATAAAAGAGTAAAAGACACACAGAAAAAGATAGGATGAGATAAGTGTAAAAGAGCCTAGAGAGAAAACAAGTGCTACAGCAATGACTTTGTACCATCAAAAAAATGAGCTATGTGGAAAGACTTAGAGAGGTAATGAGCAACTTTGGGGACCTAGGTATTCATACCCAGCTGTTCTTGTGGCTTTTTCCCCTTCCTCTCATTGATTGTTGCCAGTCTCTGTGCTCTTCTCTGTCCCTGCACTGAGCCCTGGACCCACACGTACTGTGATAGGATTGTGACATCCATTTGATGCATCCCATTAGTGTGCACTAGAGTACAATATAAGATGAGAGAATGTGTCGCATGAGGTAAAGACAAGCACTGTTTGGAAACTTGGCGTTTGCTATTTGTGACTGTCTGTGCTTTCCCAAGCAAAATGTCTCTTTGTATTGTGGCCTGTGGTCAGAAATGCCTGGAAAACACTAGTGTCCAGGACATCTTCAAACTTTCTCAGGCTTATTAAGGGAGAAAAAAATTCTTACTCCCACAATATGTCCTACTCCTCTTAGGCCCTCCAGCCTCTTGGGGAAATGTTGAAGTCATTCTCATTTTCCCCACAGCATAGATGCCTCCATTCTTATAAAACGTATCAATATTATGTTCTTCTTTCTGGATGAACACAAAAGAAAGTTTCCTTAATATTTGTATTCTCAGGCTTGGTGAGAATTAAATTCCAAATTAATATATACTAAGTGAATAAAGGACAGTTAATATTTAACTATTAGTCTACTAAAGCAGGAAATTGTCCCAGAAAAGAAAGTTTTATCCCAATACATCTCTATTTATTCAAAACAAGTGAACATCAGAGTACTCAGATAAGGTGTTTATCTAGATTAGATGAGTTGTTATTAATGATCCCAAAATGATTCCATTTTTTTGGCCAGTCCTGGGCTTGAGTCCAGGGCCTGAGCACTGTCCTTGGGTTTTCTCAAGACTAGAGCTCTACCACTTGAATCACAGCACCACTTCTGGCTTTTATCTATGTATGTGGTACTGAGAAACCGAACATAGGTCTTCGTGCATGCAAGGCAAGCACTCTACCAGTAGGCCAAACTCCTGGCCCCAAATTATATCAATTTTAAAACAATATTTATACTTGACTCTACAATTATATTCAATATACAAGTTCTGTCATGGATGAATAGTTATCATTCAATTAACCTTTATTGGCATTGTTAATCACATGCTAAATGCACAGCATCTACCAGTAGTTATAAAACATTAAGCTGAATATTTTCTTTGAAGATAGTTACTGTCCTATCATCTTTATGAAATGGCTCTTGTCCTGTCTTGAAGATTCCACCTGAAAGGGGTTTTCAATTGTATAGATTTGAGTTAATAAGTTGGAGGAAACTCCAACTTCCCCAAATAAGGGATTTCTTTTATCCATGTATCCCTAATTCTGAGTTTCTACTCCAATAATCAGATTCCTGAAGAACTAAAGATTTTTAGCTACACAACCACTTATGTAGAATATCAGAATATTCAGTCTTCACAGCATCATGCAACATAACTTTCCAACATTCTCCCATCACTTTTTTGTTATTTTTTTCTAATCATATTTTTTCATATATTGTTATTGTAATTAATAGAAGGGTTTCATGATATTTGCCAGATAGATGGTGCATTAATTCCCATATATTGATACCCTTTCACATGTTTTGGTCCCCATTTCCCTCCCCCCACCCCCACCCCTCATCTTTTTTTCCCCGTTCCCTAACCAATTTCAAATAACCAAATACAAATATATACCTGATATATCCTGTAACAAAGTGAGATACTGTAACAATATGAGATAACCAAGGGACAGCAAAAGAGATGAGAGATAACATAGTACCTTAAGAACAACAATCATTCATTATATGGCTTATGTTTCTATATCCTTCAGAGCCATAATCTTCATTTTGAGGTCTCCTCAACAGTACCAGGTTTACCATGTGAAAACCCAAGTACCTCTGATTCTTTCCTTCTTTTCTCTACTCCATATCATATTATTGTTGGCATCTGCTAATAACAAAAATTGCTCTGTTAATTTCATTTTTGCCTTCAGAAAACTCACCTGAAGAGCTGAATTCTGTATGTAAAAGTGATGACACTCAAAGAGAGGTAAGCATTCGCTCAAGCAGTCAGATAAGCCCTGTCTGCTGTCTGTCTCAGAGTGTTTGAGCAAATGTAGGTTGTAGAGGTCCTATAGAGCGATTCACTGAATGTTCTGGAGTAGTGTTAATAAAGAAGGCACACACTCTCGAAGCTGTTAATTAACTTTGTGGGGCCTTTAGGGTATAACTCACTCTGAAAGTCAACGTGATTCTTACACAACAGGACATGCTTGAGAAATAGGAAGCATCATGAAGCTTCTAACTGGGATGAACAAATGCAGACATTTAGAAATATAACAAGTTAACTGTAATATCCTCATTCAATATTGCAGCAATTTATCTTTCTTTTGTATGCTAGTATTTCAAAGATAACTGATCCCACAGTATTCATACTTGGGGAAAAATCATTTTCCATACCTTTCAAAAAGAATGGATGGACTGCTTTCCATCCATTAAGCAATTTCTAGGGACAGGAGAGTTGAGTTACTGTTTGGGCTCACTATGTGTGATCACTGAGTTCTATTGCTTTGGGCCGGTGGCAGCACTGTACACCAGGAGACAGAGTTCCGTGTAGAGGAGGCCTCATCACATGGTCCATGACAGGAAGCATGGACCATGACAGAGAACCAAGGTCTGAGGTCCCAGTATCCCTCCGCCTAACTTTCTTCAAAAAGAACCACTTCCTACTGGTTCTGCCACCAGCCAGCCGCGCTAGTCTAGAGACTGAGAATCAACACCTGGGCCTTTCAAAGACGTTCAAGACCCAAACTACAGAGAGACTTGCTCACAATCCAGACTTAGAGAAAGCTAAAGGTAGCCATCCTCTCCACCTAAGAATCTTTTTCAACTTTAATGCACACACACACACACACACACACACACACACACACACACACACACACGATGGAATCTATAGCCAAGGTAGTTTCTTTCCTTTGACTTGAGGGAGAGAACCGTGGGTTCATTCAAATAAGGGTGGCAGTGTTCAGCCAGCATCCATGCAGACAGAGAGCAGGTTGAGATGTGCTCAGTCTCCAGCCTCAGGCCCTCTCACTCGGCCTGCCACACTCCTGTTGTCTGTTTTGGCTGGAACGCAAAGCATAGGTTCAGAAGGTGAAGCATCTACTTTTTCTCAATTTGAAAGCATAGACAAATGGTAATCAGAACTTTGGAAGAATTTTATTTGAAAATTGGTCATTTGAACTAATAATAGCTTAAGAAAACAACTTAGAGATCTTTCCAGATAACAATATTTTTAAAGAATATACATACATATCTAGATCTCTAGGTTCTCCTGCAAGACAGAAAGGATTTTGGAAGGGCCAGCCTGGTCAGAAAGAAGAGGAGTGAGGTTATGTTCTGCAGCAGGCTATGAGAAGGGGAAGGAGAGAAGAAATTTTTCTGGTAAGACCTATACAAGATCAAGCTGGTGGGAAGCAGAAGAGTCACCTCTTGGACTGTATTGAAAGAAGACCCATTGTTGGCTCTGCAGGAAATGAGTGGCAGCTAGCCAAGAAGGAATGTCCTTATCCTCCTTATCTGTCTGTGGGATCTGAGTTTCTCAAGACATGGTGGCATGATGAAGTTAAAAGACCCGTAAACACTACCTATCCTACAGTGGATCCTAATGTTATCATAGTGACTCTTCTAACGTTGTAATGACCAAGTAAGCCAAAGTGAGTATTATAGCAGTGATTTACCTGCTTTACTGTTGAAATCTTCGCTACTGAAAATGTGTAATTTAGAACTGAATCACATAGGATACTATTTTTAGGTCTGCTTCCTTTCACAGTTCATTTGTTTTATTTATTAAATGTGTATTGTTATATTTGCCTAATTTTTTTCAAAATAAGTATCCAAATTTAGGTCTGAACTTTTTGACAAATGTAAAATATTCTCATTAAAATAAAATACATTAAGTATAGAGGTGTTTACTTCCAGGAGAGAATGAAAGCACAGGCCTGAAAGATGACCTGATCACAGCCTACAGATTCCCCTAGTGTAGAACCCAGGGCTTCTGTTCAGACTTGGACTTTTTCTCTAGGAAGTAGAGTGATCTCCCAGGGATATTCAGATGCCTGCGTGCCCTGGCCTGGTTGACACATTAGGAGTCACATTCTAAGCTACTTCCTTGCATCCTTCCTACCCCTCCCTCAGTGTGGCACCCCTTGGCGCCCAACCCCATATCAAAACTGCTTAAGTTTTTCCTTCATAAGGACAAGTAATTCATATTTAGCCTACAGTTGAAAATTTGCAAAAAAAAAAAAGTCTTCCTCTGAACAGACTTTAGGCTGGATGCTCATTCCTAAGCCTAGCTACTCAGGAAGCTGAGATCTGAGGACTGCAGTTCAAAGCCAGCCAGTATGAAAAGTTTGTGAGACTCTTATCTCCAGTTAACCACCAAAAAGTGGGACTCATCTCCAGTTAACCACCAAAAAGTGTGAAGTAGAGCTATGGCCAAAGTGGTAGAATATCAACTATGAGCAAAAATCTAAGGGACAGTGCCCAAGCCCTGAGTACAAGCCCTGATACTGACACAAAAATAAAATATTAGCAGTTACATCTCAGTATCTACTATAAAGCATCATTCTTCTGTAACATAATTAAGTCTAGATCCTGCCCCTAGCTGTTCTCTGTCTGTATCCCACACTAGCTTCTCACAAGTCAGAATCTGGCTTTCTCTTTACAAAAGGCACACTGAGAAGGCCTAGGGAGAGCGTAATTAAAATGGAGACTAGAACGAGACAATGGTGTTGTGTCATTATAATCTTACGAGTTTGTGAGGCAGAGATGGGGAGGATTGTGATTTGAGGTCTGCTATTGGAGACCACTGCTTTCAACCTCCTGAGGAAGTAAGATTATAAGATGGCACCTGGAAGCTCACTAATGAGTCAGTACTTGCTGACCAGGAAGTTTCTTTGCATTTGTTGATTTGTTTCTTCCGTGCTTGTGGATAAAGTGGATCACTAGATTTCTTCCAGGTTTGTTTGCTACTTTGCAGATGACCTTTACTGTGATTGGCTGCTTAAGGTTATAAATAGTGTGGGGTTTCTGGGGAATGGGAAGAAGGGAGAAAAGATGGAGAAGGGAGAAGAGAGAAGGAAAAAGGAGAGAGGCAGAGAAGAGAGGAGAGAGAAATAAAAGACCTCTGCTTGCAGTGATTTGAGTCTGTGATCATTCCCAGTCTGCCTCCAAAGTGACGTGTCGTTGCAGCGGGCAGCAACAGTCAGCCTGAGCAAAAGGCTCTCAAGGCTTCATCTTCACAGAAAAGCTTTGGTGTGGCGATGTGCACTTGTTTATCCCAGTTACACAGGAAGTACAAATAAGGGATTTCAGGTCCTGGTCACAATAACCAGAGCAAAAGAGCGGGAGGTATGGCTCAAGTACAAAGAGCCCTTAGTTCAAACCTCAGTATTGCCACAAAAGGGGCTGGAGACCATGAAGTTCTTGCACGAAATTGTAACTGGTTTTGTCTTTCAGATAAGGATAATGATTTTTTCTTTAAGTTTGAGTCATGATACTTGAGTTGTTATTTTTTTAAGTAGAAAAATAGCACTTGCTAGGTTATTTCATTTGTAATGGCTACTTTCATTATAGTATCACCCAAAATCAACAAGAGCATATTACCTAGAAGACCATGCATGAGGAAAGACAAATAGTACAGAAACTGCTGGAGGTCATGTGAGGATTAAGACACTTTTTTGAAGGAAACTGGGAATGCATGCAATCTACAGTGCTGGCATGAGTACCAGAAACCCGCATCCCGCTCAGATAAGACATTTTTATCATCCTAAGAAGGTGGAAGACCTCAGAGGGAAAATCTTTTCTGGATTTAAAAATCCAAAGATGGTTCATTGTGTGTGTGTGTGTGTGTGTGTGTGTGTGTGTGTGTGTGTGTGTGGTGTGTGTGTGTGTGTGTGCGTGTGTGTATGTGTGCATGTGTTTATCTTAGTAAATGGTCTATTACTCAAAATCAATGCACTTCTGTATGTAAGCGAACCCAAAGTTAGATCACTGCTTCCTGCTTAGTGCCTGAGAAAGGTAACTTTTTCAAGAGGAGTCAAGTGAGATGGAATCCCAGTGAGAGAAAGTCTGGCATCAGAGGGAGACAGTTTACTGAGGGACTTCCTTAAAACTCAAAAGTTTAGCTGCAGAAATATTATACTGGACTGGCCCTTCTCCATCTTCTCCCCTGTCCTTGACAGTGACTCAAAATAAAGAAACAAATTCTGCTCTTTACATTCCAACTGAGATTTCTTAAGCCAAAGGCTCCCCATACCTGGTGAGGGAGAGATAGCGGGTTGTAGAATGCTGCTTGCATCACTGACTTTGATACTGAGAATATCAACCAAAGACAAGTAGGGAAAAAAATGGAAAAATGGTTATTCCTTACCATATGCTCTTGGGAAAAGTTATTAAACCTAAAGACAGGAGTTTATTCAGGGAGTACTGGATGGCAATAAGTGTTTCATTTTTTAGAGCCTCTGATATACTTAGCAGATTTTATGTTTCTTTAATGTCATGGCAAGACAATGAACTGTGTCTGATTTTTTTTTAACTAAGCATACCAGAAGAACTATCGAGGGAAAATGAAATGAAATGTTATTTTGTAGTACAAGGACTATTTTGTTTATTTAATATATCTGTAGCTTTATTCAAAAGGGATCTTTGTAAAATACATTGCATGACTGCGCACTCTTATTTATTGATTATTGTAAATGAAGATATAAATGGCTATTTGCATAATTTATACCTGTGGGATGCTCACTGGAGTATTTGTAATTTTGATTGTTTTTCTATTGGGCTTGGTGCTATGATGAATGAGCTTGTAAAAGGACATGCATTCTTAAGAAAATTTTGGAATACAACCTTCTTGAACTTACAGAAAATTACATTAAGTAATCCTTCTTCCTCTGGGGGGAGAGAGGAAGGGAGTTCAATCCTCCCTCTTTTCAGCTGAGGGATAGTCAGATAGTAGTCAGGTTCCTTTCAGGTGTTCCAACCACAATTATTAAATTCTTTGTTTCTTGTTTTTATATTCTTTGCTACATTTCTATATCCTTGTTTCCTGTAAGAAACCTCAAATAAGTTTAATTCTTCTACTTAACAATTTATCCAGGATTAGAATTCAAGTGTGATCTCAGAATTTGAGAGCTTTCAATATTGTTAATATGTCATGGCATTACTTGTATATGATTCCTCTTTCTTAAAATGTTTTGCATTTAAAAAAGAACTCCACTATTTTGAAATGTCTGATGCTATGTAATGATATATTTCCAGATATTCTGTTGGAATCTTATGGCCATTTCTTGCCTGCAAATTCAATATGTAAATCTGAGTGATCCCGCTTATATTATTTGATTAATTTCTTTCTAGAAACTTTTTGAGATTCTCCACCTTTAGTTATTTAGTTCTGTCCCTTGTTTCTATATATGTGTGTAACATATAATTTTCTAAACTTCAAAATGTATGATATATCATGTTCAGAATCACCCATTCCATTTTTCTCCCATCTCCTGTGTTCCCTCCACACTTCCTAATATATTTCCCATTGACTTTATCACATATGGGTATTGAGTATTCTTGCTGCATTTGTCCCCTGCTCCAAATTCTCTGCATTCTCCTTCTGCAATTGAAAAATGCAAGGAATGTTACTCCAGGAAACTTTCTGATACTCATTTTTATTTTTATCTTATCCCCCTTTTCCTGTATTTTATTTCTGGAAACCTTGTTCACCAGAATTGGTTCCCAACTTATTATTTGTTCTCCTTTTTTTTCTATTTTTTAAGAAATAGTCATTTCTACAACCTTATTATCATTTCTTCAATTAGACTTTCATTTTTGCTATTTGTAGTAGGCAGAAAAAATGCTCCCTGACCCAACATAGTCACGACCTAATCAAAGGACACGGCAAAGAATTAAATCTGCATGTGGAATTAAAGTGGCTAATTAACTAACTTTAAGACAGATATTTTTCTATGTTATGCAGATTTGTCCAAGGTAATTACGAGTGGTATCTAAATATAGAAAAGGATGAGGACTGATGTCAGGGTAGTGCAGTGTGACTTGATCCACTGTTGCTGGATTTATAGATGGAAGGAGACCATGAACAAATGAACGCAATCATTCTCTGGAGGCTGGAAAAGGCAAGAAAGTAGATTCAATCCAGCAGATACTTTGATTTTGGTCTAGTGAGACTCCTATGTATGAAATTCCAGCTTAAAACTAATTCTAACTAATGAAGTTGTATTGTGAGGCCAGGAGTTTGGCCTACTGGTAAAGAGCTTGCCTAGCATGCACAAAGAATCGGGTTCAATTCCGTGGTACCACATACAAAGAAAAAGCTGGAAGTGGTACTGTTACTCAAGTGATAGAGCTCTAGCCTATCAGAAGCCTAGGACAGTGCTCAGACCCTGAGTGCAAGCCCCAGGACTGGCAAAAAAAAAATGAAGTTGCCTTGTTTTAAACCACTAAATTTGTAGCAATTGGTACAATGACAATAGGAAACTAATATGCTACCATGTTTTCAAATTTTAAAACTTTTCAACTATTCCTACATCTTACCATTTTACAGAACCCAATATTGCACCATTAAATAGTTGACATTATTTGGAAGATATTAAACATGGAGTGTGTTTTCTTTGGTCACATGCGATGGATCAGTGTTCTCTGAAATTCTTTTATTTTTCCTTGTCCTTCTGTGTCATTTTTACACACTTCTTCAAAAGGTCCAGTGCCCTTCATTGCACATTTGTATAGGAGTGAGGCACTGAAAGGATGACTGCAAACTCTTTGTTACATACCAAGTCTTATTCATCAATGGATGTGACCATAAAAGCAATCAGATCGGGACCTAGCTATTTCTTTGGAAGATTCTCAAATGCCACTCTCTATAATATCTGTTCTATTCCTTGGTCAGATTTTCCAAGAGATGGTCACCCATTTACTGTTTTGGATACGTAATTTCATTGCCAATAATGAAGAAAGAACGGTTTCTTTTCTTTTGTTCAATATGCGAACTATTTGCCATTTGGGAAATCAGCTAATAACATCTTCTTTGTGCCCGCCCAGATTTAAAACTGGTAGGCTCAGTAGAATCTCTCTCACTAGTGATGTTACAAAAAGTAAGTTAAGTGTGAAAGCCAAAAGGGCATAATCAAGTTCTATGTGCTTGTTTAGGTTAAGATGTGGCTAGTGCATGTGAGGGAACATTTGGGTTTACAGAGATGACTCGCTCACCTATGACCAAGAAAAAGATCCAACAGATTCTATCTCTCTGTTCATGAAACAGTCCATCACTCAACACTTAGATCTAATATTGTCCTTCATGTAAAGTGCAAGATAGGATATAATGCCAAGAATATTGCGATAGTGAATTCCTTCCAGGGAAAATCTGAAAAGTGATCACCCCCAACACACACACACACACACACACGCACACACACACACACACACCACACACCTGCTGTCTCCCCGCTCTATCTCTATCTAAATATTGGTTTGGCTCATCCTTTTACAAGAAGTGTCTTCTACTGAGTTGAAGGAATCTGAGGACCAAAATGTCACTGTGTTTAAAGCAATTCTCTCTTCTCAGCTATCTCCTGCCTTAAGGCTATTGGATTTTTTTTTCTATCTGTGATCCTGAATTTGGAAGCTCGCAACTGTTAGATATGCTTTTTATCTTCCTCAATATCCCCTTGCAAATAGATTTCAACTTTCTCACTCTTCTCAGTTATTCAGCACCAGTCCTTCTGCTTCTCATCGTTCACAGTTTTATTGACATCTCTATCTGCTACAATCCACTGTCTGTGAGCCCTTGAAATTTCATACTTTTAAAACTATGTTTAATGACATGTGCAATTTATTTTCAGTAAAAATGGCTTTGTCAACTGCTTGTGCACAATTTTAATTCCTTCTGTGCTTCTCTGTATTTTCCAAACTTTGTGTAATGAATAATCATTTTATAATCATAATAACTGATTCTTTTATTTCTATTAATTCTAACTTATTTTGCTTACTTTTTCATCTTTGTTATTTATTTACTTTCTTGTCACTCTAAAAATTAAATTTAGGTACCACTCATCTGCATAAATGACCCAATTATCTCATTTGTTAATTCTTAAAATGATCAAACTGTACTTTAGTAAAAGGCAAATACTGTTTTCAAAGGTGTTAATTTATTAGCACTTCATACATAACACATTGTACAATGCACACCTTACAAATTTAGAAAAGGTAACAACTGAGGAAGTTATGTAGATAAAAAAGGTAATAAATTGATTACAAAAATATACAACCATTATTTAGACTCTAGAAATGAGAAAACAGAAATGGCAGATTTACAGTAGCCCACACTCATTCCACTATATATTACTTCTATAAAGCAGTGCCTTGCTTAGCTCTGTGATTTTTTTAAGTGATTATTTGGGCATTCAACTTCAATGAGCTATAGGCAAATGTTCAGTTTATGCCTTTATGTCTTAGTTTTTCACTGATAAAGCAGGAAAGTAATATGATTGCATTCTTTCTCTTTCTCTTGGCTTCAGAGATGATTTGAAAAAATGATGTACTATTAATAAGTTATTTTTAAAAATCAAAAGAAGCATCATTAACCAGAAAGAACTGTTCCAAGGCTGGGATGTAGCATGCATTAAGTCTACTCTAGCTAAGGGAACCGAGCAGACCTGCCTTGCAGAAACAAAGGCTTCATCCTGCATCTTACTGTTGTGCTAGGGATTCAGCTGCCTCACTCCTCTCTCTTCTCTGAGCCTCTGTGATTATTAATGCTTAATTTTAATGGATGAAGGGAGAATTTTGGTGTGGGTGGCTTGCTTCTTCTTTTTGTTGTTGTTAAATGTACCAACAAACAATCAAATTGAAGAAAGAGGAATACAAAGAAAGTGGGTTGTGAATAAATAAAAAGGTCAGGACTCCGGTGTGTAGTGCAATTTCTGGGGAACTATTAACTACACTGTGATTGGCAGATTGAACAGTACCTTCTGCTCTTTTTTGCCAGCAACTATGCAATTATTCCAGGTGTTGTAGTGGAATGACTCTATCAAATTTTATAGGATTAATCAGCATGTAAATGTTGACAGGCTTCAGCCTCAGATCCTGACTTCAGGTGCAGAGCACTTAGAACAGATGGAGAGAAATACCTCCCGGTTTGTTTTTTAAAGGGATTTATAAATTGGTCAAGCTACCCATATGCCAGATAGAGATTACTTCATGACTCCTTCAAAAAAGCATCAATAAGCTCTAAAAGCCATCTCAGAATTTGTCATGTGTATGAAGATTACAATTACAATTCCATATTTCTTGTGTGAGATCTAAGCAAATATTGTAAAATTTACCTGTTGATTACCACTTCATAATTCTTCATCAGAGTAAGTGCAAAAGACAACTAAGTCTCCATTCTCCCCATCTGTAAAATTTTGCTTCAGTGCTATCAAAGAGAGATTTGATTTAAGAGCACCGTGATGGAACTCTATGGGGTGTGTGTGTGTGTGTGTGTGTGTGTGTGTGTGTGTGTGTGTGTGTGTCTGTCTGTCTGTCTGTCTGTCTGTGCTGGGGCATAAATTTAGGGTCTCCCATTCTTGCTTCGCTTTGTTGCTCAAATACTTCCCCTTGACTACTTGAGCCATACTTCTACTTCTGGCTTCTAGATGGTTAACTGGAGATAGGTATCTTTCGGCTTTGACCATCAGGGCTTTTTTTTTGAACCTTGATCCACAAATCTCAGCTTCCAGAGTTGTTATGATTATAGGCAGAAGGGAGCCACCACCTGGGCCTGGCTGTATATCATCTACTATGTAACTGTTTAAAATCAATTTTCTATGCTCCTAACTGCCCACAGCAGTGATATTTGATTATTTGTTCCTTCTAAACTCAGTTTAATCACTCCATGAGTAATAGTAGTTCAAGTGTGCACTGGAAGTGGGGCAGGAGAGGATGGAATGAGGCTGTGGTATTTCAAACATTCTGCTAGGTTTGATTCTCATCACTAGCTCCAGAATGCAGAGTCCAAACATCTGTGTCCTAGACAAGGTTCTTCAGTTCTCATTTAATCTGTCTACTGCCCATTCTTCAATCCTGTTTCTAACAATATGGATCCCAATTGGACAAGGTTTTCAACTGTACATTTATTCCTGTTGCTAGTGTTATGTTTTGGGCGTCCTTTCCAAAAATGTTAGTTCAAGCACTCACCTCTGTGTCTCTGTGTCTCTGTGTCTCTATCTCTGTCTTTCTGTCTCTGTCTCTCTACCCACTTTGTGTGTGTGCCAAAAAATGTTAGTTCAAGCTCACCTCTGTCTCTTACCTCTGTTTCTCTCTGTGTGTCTCTCTCTGTATCTCTCTGTCTCTCCCTCCCCCGTCATGTGTGCGTGTGTGTTTCTTTTTTAGTGATTCCAAGGACTGGACTCAGGGTCTAGCACTTACCTAGCTTTGCCACTTGATTTATACTGCCAGTCTTCTTTGCTGATTTGTTCTTCATGTCTATCTTTTTTTTTTTGTCAGTCCTGGGCTTGAGCTCAGGGCCTGAGCACTGTCCCTGTACTTTCTCAAGGCTAGAGCTCTACCACTTGAGCCTCACAACCACTTCCGGCTTTTTCTATGTATGTGGTACTGAGGAATTGAACCCTGGTCTTCGTGCATGCTAATCAAGCACTCTACCACTAAGCCAAACTCCGGCCCCTTCATGTCTATCTTTTGTCTAGGCTATTTCAAACTGTTTCAGATTTCTATCTTGCTACCTCCACCTCCTAGGTAACTAAGATTGCAGGAATGCCTTAACTATTCCAACTCTTAATTTCATCTTGTCTTTTCCTGCTTTTCTTAGCTATCCTGTATTTTCTTAGCCAACAACTGTATTCTCATCATGTAATTCTTTTTCATATCTCTTGTTTGCTCATCAACATGCAGGTCCAAGACTTATTTAAAATAGAGATTGCACTTTTTTCTACATGCTGCCGCTGAATATATGGTTTAGCATCTCCATCATACTTATTTGAAAAGTGTTTTCCCCTCATTGTTGTTTCCTTCAGTCTTTTTTAATTAAGCAGTAATTAGAAAACTTGTATTTTAGATGAAGTCATTGTTGTACATGACACTTGGGTAAAACTGTCCATTAAATTTACAGAAAAGATTCAATTCTCAAATGACTTACTTGGTCTAACTGAAATCATTATTCCTATTTATTCTATTCTGTTACTTGATTTTTTCTGTTCTGAATAGTTTATTTTTTTTATAGAGGGGTTACAGTTATATTCGTCAGGTAATAGGTGCATTACTTCTCACACATTGATACCCCTTCTCATGTTTTTGTTCCCGCTTCCCTTCCCCACCACCTCCCAATTATCTTGTTTTCCCCCTTCCCTTTCCTATTTCAAATAAACAAGTAAATATTATAATCTCAGAATTAGCCATTAGATTAATTCGGACGACTAAATCTAAGACCAGTTATTTTGATGATGCACTACTATATGAAATATACTAGTAATAGGAAGAATTTTGCATTGAAGGAAACAAGATGAAGTTAGAGGAAAATTTAGATATTACTGAATGCCTTTATTCTCTTGGAACAAGAAAGTCAGTAAGTATTTTTGTGTGCATGAAAAGACAAATGAATGCAATCTGGCCTGATTTTAAGTAAGATATTTTGTATTATGGTATATGATGGTACAATAAAGAGTATCTTGCAAGGACAAGGTACCAAACATCTTACATAATTTGAAACTTTTAACTGAACTCATAAATGGGGTAAGAAATAAGCTCAAATACTCATGTCAAAAGAAAACGAGCCCAGAAAATGAAAATAATAGGAGCTATTTTATCAGAATATGAGTTCTTAGGTTCTCATTTTTTTCCCTTCAAACCTAGACCTGATTTAGAATTAGAAAAGAAACGGACAGCAATTTAGAGTATAGATTGCAGCCTGAGAACTGGGGGCAGATAAACACAGGAATGCAGGAAGTGATAGATGGAGCATGAGCTAGGAGCTGGCCGAGCTGTGGGGAGGTGGATGGAGGAGAGGACTTGGGAGCAGGACTTGGCTGAGGTTGTGCTTGGGTTGTGGGGGATGGAGGAGAGAACTAGGCCTAGGGCCTGGGAGAAGAGAGTTCAGTGATGAGAGAAGGATGGAAAAACAAAGTGTCCTTTACACTTGACTAGAGAGTAAATATATTGACACAAGCAGTTCTTGGATTATTTTAAATGATAACTTGAAGGTACGGAGAGGGTGCGCTCTGGCCTCTGTGTCCCTGACTCCCTGCAGGGTCCGGGTCTCTCCTTGGGAAAATGTCACACATGGCATTAGCCAACACTGGGCATTCTAACTCGAAGCCACAGGACCTGATGGATGCTTACAGGCTGGCCAAGTAGCTTCCTGGAGATGGGACATCTTGAATCCGCAGACAGTGGGCGTGGGCCGTGCCTGTCATCACCTGTGAGGTTCTCAGGGGACAAATCTTCCTGTCTTCAAGCCCAGGGAATCCTGTAGACGGACTGCGCTGCGGTGACCTGGAGTGGCTGGCAAACGAAGTGGAGCGAGCCAGTAAGACTGAAGTCCCAACCCTGCCTGCCAAAGCCTTGAAGGGGCAGCTCCCTTTCAGAGGAGTCACTCCTTGAAGAAAAGAGGCAGGGCCTTGAACCGCTTATTCTTAACATCGCTGGGCCTCCACTGGCTCGGGATGAAGCCAGGACGAGGCAATTGACAGGAACGACGTCCCCAGGAGGGTACACCAGTAGAAGCCCCTCTCCCTGCTGAAATGACATTGGTTTTTACACAAAGCTTCTCCTTCTCTCTCTTTGATCTGAAGTTGGCTACCCATCCCCTGGCCTGATAGACAGTCTGACATTCTGCCCCTTAGTACCTGACTACACTGGGTGGGCACCATTGTGCTAGGACCCTCTTCTCTGAGGAGAGGTGGGAACCACAGGCAGATGCTCTTTGCTTGGGATTGGGAGCTGGATTGGAGAATTGGCCTGAAAGGCAATTTGGGGTGCATTTGCCTTTGCCAGTTGGCTTTGCTGGAAAGCACTGGTATTCATACTGATCTGCAAGCTCAGGAGATTTTTTTTGCCATATATTTTTTATTGTAATTAATAGAAGTGTTACATTATATTCACCAGATAGAAGGTGCATTAATTCACAAACATTGATACCCTTTCTCATGTCTTGGTCCCCATTTCCCTCCACCCACTCCCACCCCTCATCTTGTTTCCCCCCTTCCCCATCCTATTTCAAAATAGATATTTTTTCTTACTCTGTTTAACCACCACCACCGAGCAGGGAATAACAAAACAAAACAATGAAAAATCCCTATCTTTCCTACCTGGGTGAGCATTTTCCATTTTGACAAGGAGGTGGAGATCCCCCCACTTCCAACCCCCCCACCCCCGCCTAAACTCTCCTTGTTTTTTTTAGACTTACTCTGTTTTCTCAAGATTATTTTGTTGCTTTCCTTTCTCCCTTGTTGCTTTTCCATGGCTCTTTGCTTAGACTCCCTATCATGGCAGTACTGGAGTAGTTTCTGGGGTGAAGGTGGGGAGAGGATTGGTGGTTCTGATGTGACCTTTGGTCAGAGAGATTAGGATTGGGATTTGACTAGAATCTGGAACCCATCTAAATATTGAGGTTCCATGAGACAGATCACCTCTCCAGTTGCTGAGCTTGTGCCAGAGGCTGAGCAGCTGCTAGAGAAAGGCTCTGCACCCTTTCCTACCTCACCAGTGTTGGTGTTGTTGCTACCTTTTTGATTTGTATCCTCTGTTATAGACTTTGAAAAAAAAAGATTTCCTTTTTTCATTATGCACAAGTGCTGAGAGTCTAAGGCCCCATCTCTGCTATGTATGTATCTTGACTTGGGCTTTTCTTCAACTAACTGTTCTGTCAGACAATGTCATAGTCAACTCTGTTCATATTAAACCATTGTGAAGCAAAAAAAAAGATACCATGAGGGGATTGGGAGTTTGGCCTAGCTGTAGAGTGATTGCCTACCATGAATGAAGACCCAGGTTTAATTCCTTAGTACCACATACATAGAAAAAAGCCATAAGTGGTGTTGTGGCTCTCAAGTGGTAGAGCTCTAGCCTTGAGAAAAGCCCAGGGACAGTACTCAGGCCCTGAGTACAAGCCAGGATTGCCAAAAATAAATGAACAGAATTTTTTAAATGTACTGTGATTGGAAGGGGATGGGGGGAAGGAAATAGGTACAAAACCATGAGAAGGGGTATCAATGTGTGAGAAGTATTGCACCTACTACCTGGAGAATGTAACTGTAACCCATCTATACATTACCCCGACAATAAAACATAAAAATAAATAAAAAGGATACTGTGGTACATGTTCAAATGAACTTAGAATCATAGTCCTATAATTCTAGGACAAATAACATGCAGACTTATTGCTAAGGGGCCAGGAGTTTGGCCTAGTGGTAGAGTGCTTGCCTATCATGCACAAAGACCTGGGTTCATTTCCTCAGTACCACATACATAGAAAAAAATCCAGAAGTGGTGCTGTGGCTCAGATGGTAGAGTTCTAGCCTCGAGAAAGCCCAAGGCTTGAGCTCAAGGCCCAGGACTGGCAAAAAAATTATTATTGCTTAAGGGTGTCTTGTTAATCTGGCATATTTAGTCTGTCTGGACATAGCCACTTGAAGAATAATCTTCCATTCCATATTTCTATGACATAGAATGATGACTAGTCCATCTTATCTAAACAGCTCCTTGGATAAAACACAGCTGTTGGTCAATCAACAATCAGGGCAAAAAGAGAATGTCCTTTAGGTCACTGTAACAGATAATCAGACACAACAAACTTTGCATAGTTTTCTTTTTGACTCATCATTTATTTGCTTTGCTGAGCAATAGAAGAATTTATCAGAAAGTTTATACATATTCATATCAACCTTGGTAGATAAGACTACAATTGTTTTCAAAAATGGAAATTGCAGTGCCTTGAAACTAAGTAAAGCCCCTGGATTCCAGTGGCTCACATCTGTTACCCTAACTACTCTGGAGGCTGACATCTGAGGATCACAATTCAAAGCCAGGCTGGGCAGGAAAGTCCATGAGCATCTTCAATAAACTACTCCGAAAAACAAAATCTGGAAGTAGTGCTGTGGCTCAAGGGGTAGAGTGTTACCCTTCAGGGCAGTGCCCAGGCTAGGTCAAGCCTCAGGACTGGCAAAAACAAAAACAACAGAAACAATAGAGTCCCATTTCTCAATCCTACCATCTGCCTGCTACAAATTGACAGGAAGACCAGCTTCTCATAGTCACTTAAGACACAGCTAAGCATTTAGAAAAGAAACTGATGGCCACACTGAGTGAAGAGTACACACACAGAGTGAAAAAGAGTCATATGTACACAGCTTCCTAAAATATCCACCCAAAAGTAACACATATTGATTCTAATACATTTCTGTGGTCCAGGTAGATAGGTAAATCATGCTTAGCTAAATGAACTAGGGAGTTATAATCCAACTGTACACATTGGAAAGAGGATTTTGAAATACTCCAGTTGACACCATCAAGCAGATATGAGGCCATGAATGTGGATCATTAGTAAACTATGTAAAGTTTTAATATTGCCAGACTGCAAAGTATCTTGTCCATGAACGCTTGCACTAATATGCATTTAGTCATCCTGCACTAAAGTGACAACTTTTCTGTGACATATTTCTAGTGGCTAACTAATGGTAGCCATTCACTACGAAGTTATTGCTGAATCAAGCCTAAACTGGGTAGATAAGGAGTTATTCTAATGTTCTGTGTTTAGCTTCTGTATTATATTCCCAGGGTGCTCTGTCACTGGCATCTTAGAACAAGGACTAAGTCAAGCCAAATAACTGTTGGCCAATTTCTAGCAGTCTTTTCAGTCATTCTACACCTTATAGGCTATACCAAAAGCTTCCTGGACTCAGGAACTAGTTCTCTTGGGCTTGGTAGGCTGTGGGTTGTGAGCTTGACTCTTGGGGTCTGAAGGTATTTAGGACAATATTTGAATCATCTCTGGTACTGACACCAACCACAAACATATGATTCCACACCTACTTACATCTTTTATATTTTAAAATAAACCTTCGCTATTACAATATAAAACAATAAACTTAACTAAATTGCTAATAGTCCTATTTTGTCTCTTTTGGGGGGTATATATGTTCTTTGAGTTTTAGATACGTTGGTAAAGTGACAACATAGAATTTCATTGCTAGTGGGCAATGTAGATTTTGAGGGTGATTTTTCAGGTTTGTGTTTTAAATGTACCTACATACCAATTTAAAATTCTCCTAGAATAATTACACTGTCATACATCCTGTATTAGCTGTATTTTTAAAGTAGTGGTTCTATACTTACAAGAAGAGACATGATGATTTTAACATTAAACAAACCCATCTCATCTTGTTTAAGTAGTACTTACATTGCTATATCAGAGACTAGATTTGGCATCAAAGCCAGGACTGGATTGTGTTTGAAAAGACATCAAAATCTCCCAGAAGATACCAGAAAAAAAATCTGCAAAACCTTGCTAATTTCAATAGAAATTAAATTATTCATTTCCTATTCTCTTTGGACTGCAAAGCCCCAGGTAATGCTGGAGAAATAATTCCCAGTTAATTGGTTAGCAGACTCTAGCCCACAGGTAAAATCTCTTACTAACAAGCACATAAAAAATAAAGGTTGTACATAGCAAAGAATTGCTAACTACAATATTTTGTTATTTTTTACCAGAATTAATATTTGTTAATGTATAGTGTTTCTCTAATCCTCCATATCTATTGGCCACTAGAAAAGTCTTAACTTTTATCCCCTTGGCACGTTGGGAGAGTAAAGTCAGAAGTGGCCAGGGCTATCACAACTGGCATCCTGGTATTAAATAGCCATGAACTAGCATGGCCCTTCTTTATCTTTCTCCAATTCTTCATTCCTTTTTGAAACTAGTTAAATTTCTCAAAAAGAAAATACAAAGACTTGATTATTAATTTACAAAAGTGGAAAATATGTCTCTTCTTTCCTTCCTTTCTTAGGTTCCATCAGAAACCTGGTTTCCAACACACTATTCCTTCCTCAGCTACATGGAAGTGTGTACCTTTGTAATGGCATTTGTTATGGGATTTTCATGAAAGGAACCACAATCCCACTGCAAAGTGCTCCTCTAATTTCCTTGTCTCAAAGGGGCAGAATTCAATGTTTATGTAGTACAGTTTTCCCCAGGAATATCATGTTTCATAAATAATTGTTTCTTCATAGACCTGCCACAGACTCCTGTGCTTAAATTTGTTACATGTAGAGGAACATATATACCAATACAACAGAGCAATAGAAAGGCCCAGTCTCCAGGTAGGGTTATCCATGGCTTAAGTGGTAGAATGTCAGCTTAGCAAGTTCAAGATCAGGAGTTTAAGTCCCAGTTCCCTTAAGAGAAAAAAAGATGTACAAATACCACATTTTGTTGATTCACTCATCAAGTGAGGGACATCTGGGTTGGTTCCATCTTTGCTACGGTAAATAGTTCTGCAATGAACATTGTTGTGCTGGTGGATTTAGCATGTCCTTGTTTCTGGACAATTGGGTAAACGCCTAGTAGTGAAATTGCTGGGTCATAGGGAGCTCTGTGTTTACTCTTTTGAGGAACTGCCATACTGCTTTCCCCAGTGGTTGAACAAGTTTGCACTCCCACCAGCAGTGTAGTAGGGATCCCTCCTGGCCACATCCCCTCCAGCATCTGTTGTTATTAGTTCTCTTGATCCTGGCCATTCTAACTGGAGTGAAGTGGAATCTTAGAGTTGTTTTGATTTGCATTTCTATTATGACCAGAGATGTCGAGCATTTCTTCATGTGTCTATAGGCCATTTTTGTTTCTTCTTCAAAGACTCTCTTTAAGTCTTTGGCCCATCTTTTAATGGGATGGTTACTTTGGAGATTAGTTTGGGAGTGATTCAATTTTTTGAGCTGTTGATATATTTTAGATATGAGGCCTTTGTCCGTTGTATGGTTGGTGAAGATCTTCTCCCACTCTGTAGGCCTCCATACAAAAGCTCTGCAGTTTAATGCAGTCCCACTTATCCAGCTTTTCTCTGATTTGTTGTGATTCTTGGTCCTTATTAAGAAAGTTTCAACCTGTGCCAAGGAGGCCTAGTGTATCTCCTATTCCTTCTTGTAAAGTTTTACCTTGAGGTCTTTGATCCATTTGGAGTTAATTCTAGTGCAGGGTGACAAAGAAGGACCCAACTTTAGTTTTCTGCGTGCTTAACCAGTTCTGCCAGCACCACTTGTTGAAGAGGCTGTCTTTCTTCCATTCTATTTTTTTTGGCTCCCTTGTGAAAGATTAGGTGGCCATAGGTCTGTGGTTGGAATTCTATGCGGCTGTCAGAAAGAATGACATCGCCCCATTTGTTAGAAAAAATCATATTAAGTGAAATAAGCCAGACTCAAAGGAACATAGGCTCATTGATTTCCCTCATTTGTCACAATCAGTAGAAACCTTGGGCTCTCCTAGCAGAGGTTTGCAATAGAGCAAAACCTAGATACATAAGGCCATATAGTATGACGCTAAATGAAAGGACCTCTAGGATATAGAAACAAAAGCCATATAATAGTGATTGTTGTCCTTAATGTACTATGTTATCTCTCATCTCTTTTGCTGTCCCTTGATTATCTCATATTGTTACAGTATCTCACTTTGTTATCTGATATATTGGATATATTTGTATCTAGTTATTTGAAATTGGATAGGGAAGGGGGGAAAACAAAATGATGGGTGAGGGTAGGGGGGAGGGAAATGGGGACCAAGACATGTGAAAGGGTATCAATGTATGTGAATTAATGCACCTTCTATCTGGCAAATATAATGTAACCCTTCTATTAATTACAATAAAAATATATGAAAAAAGATGACTAAATCATTGTCTTTCAGTGTATAAAAGAATATAGAGGTAGGGGAAATAAAAATAGAAACCTTGCATTTATTACACAAAGTTGTGTGTGTGTGTGTGTGTGTGTGTGTGAGAGAGAGAGAGAGAGAGAGAGAGAGAGAGAGAGAGAGAGAGAGAGAGAGAGAGAGAGAGAGAAAGAGAGAGAGAGAGAGAGAGAGAGAGAGATGGGGCTTGAACTTGGCGTGGGCACTGTCCCTCAGCTTTTCAGCTCAAGATTACCACCCTACCCTTGAGCCAAGCCCCACTTCCCATTTTCTAGAGGTTAAATTGGAGATAAGAGTCTCAGGTTCCTTTGTCCTCGGGCTGGCTTTGATCCTGGATCCTCAAATCTCAGCCTCCTGAGTAGCTAGGGTTACAGGCATGAGCCACCACGCCCAGCAAGATTAAGCAATGTTATTGCAAAACTTGCTAGAGCGTTGACTATGTTAAAATTTAATATGAATCAACAAAAGGAAAGGCATAAAATATATTCAAATAGACCTTTGGGGATCTGGGAATAGTTATAGCAGCTAGAATATTTCTCTGGATAATATTCTTTTTTTTTTCTTTTGCTTGTCCTGGGGCTTGAACTCAGGGCCTAAGCACTGTCCTTGGGCTTTCCTCAAGTCTAGTGCTCTACCACTTGAGCCATAGCACCACTTCCAGCTTTTTTCTATGTATGTGGTACCAAGGAATCAAACCTGGATCTTCGTGCATGCTAGGCTAGCACTCTACCACTAGGCCAAACTCCTGGCCTTTTGGATAATATTCTTTTGGGAAGAAGCAATGCAGTCAGAACCTAAATGTTGATGGACATCAAATTTGTGCACTGCAGATATTGTATTCACCTGAAGGAATTCTCCAGTCTCCCCAGGAATAATGTAAGTGTTTTCACTTTTCTTAACTTTACTGAGAATTAATGATCAACCTTAATTGCTTGAATAGCATGAAGGTTTAGACAGTGAAAAAGAATTCTGTTATTATTCGTTTTCCTGATCCTGGCCATTCTAACTGGAGTGAGGTGGAATCTTACAGTTGTTTTGATTTGCATTTCTTTTATGACCAGAGATGTTGAGCATTTCTTCATGTGTCTAAAGGCCATTTTTGTTTCTTCTTCAGAGAAGACTCTCTTTAAGTCTTTAGCCCATTTTTTAATGGGATGGTTGTTACTTTGGAGGTTAGTTTTGGAGTGATTCAATTTTTTGAGTTGTTATATTTTAGATATGAGGCCTTTGTCCGTTGTTTGGTTGGTGAAGATTTTCTCCCACTCTGTAGGCTTCCTAATTAATTTACTAGCTATGTCCTTTGCCATACAAAAGCTCTGAAGTTTAATGCAGTCCCACTTATCCAGCCTTTCTCTGATTTGTTGTGATTCTTGGTCCTTATTAAGAAAGTTTCAACCTGTGCCAAGGAGGCCTAGTGTATCTCCTATTCCTTCTTGTAAAGTTTTCAGTGTGTCAGTTTTTACCTCCAGGTCTTTGATCCATTTGGAGTTAATTCTAGTGCAGGGTGACAAAGAAGGATCCAACTTTAGTTTTCTGCAGGTGCTTAACCAGTTCTGCCAGCACAACTTGTTGAAGAGGCTGTCTTTCTTCCATTCTATTTTTTTGGCTTTCTTGTCAAAGATTAGGTAGCCATAGGTCTGTGGTTTAATATCTGGGTCCTCAGTTCTATTCCATTGGTCTTCAGGCCTGTTCCTGTGCCAGTACCAAGCTGTTTTGATAATTATAGCTCTGTAATAGAGTCTAAAGTTTGGAATTGAAATTCCTCCGGTGCTGTTCTTTCTGCTAAGAAGTGTTTTTGCTATACGGGGTCTTTTATTATTCCATATGAAATTTTGGATTGCCTCTTCTATTTCTTTAAAGAATGACATTGGGATATTGATGGGTATTGTGTTGAATTTGTAGATAGCTCTTGGCAAGATAGTCATTTTCACAATGTTGATTCTTCCAATCCAGGAGCATGGGAGGAGGGATCACTAGTACACTGCTGGTGGGAGGGCAAACTCGTTCAACCACTATGGAAAGCAGTGTGGCAGTGCCTCAAAAGGCTAAACATAGAACTCCCCTATGACCCAGCAACTCCACTACTTGGCATTTACCCAACCATCCAGAAACAAGGACATACTAAATCCACTAGCACAACAATGTTCATTGCAGCACTATTCACCATAGCAAAGATATGGAACCAACCTAGATGTCCCTCAGTTGATGAATGGACCAACAAGTTGTGGTATTTGTACACAATGGAATTCTATGCTGCTTTCAGAAAGAATGACATCACCCCATTTGTTAGGAAATGGAAAGACTTAGAAAAAATCATATTAAGTGAAGTAAGCCAGACTCAAGGGAACTTAGGCTCAATGGTTTCCCTCATTCATCATAATCAGTAGAAACCTTGGGCTCTACTAGCAGAGATCTGCAATAGAGCAAAATCTTGATACATAAGGCCTTATAATGTGAAGCTAATTGAAAGGACCCCAGGATATTGAAACAAAAGCCATATAATGAATGATTGTTGTCCTTAATGTACTATGTTGTCTCTCATCTCCTTTGCTGTCCCTTGGTTATCTCATATTGTTATAGTATCTCACTTTGTTATCTGATATATTGAATTTATTTGTATTTGGATATTTGAAATTTGATAGGGAAGGGGGGAAAACCAAGACGGGTGGGAGGTGTGGGGAGGGAGGGAAATGGGTACCAAGACATGTGAAAGGGTATCAATGTATGTGAATTAATGCACCTTCTATCTGGCAAATATCATGTAACCCTTTTACTAATTACAATAAAAAAAAAAGAAAAAAAAAGAAAAAGAATTCTGGCAAACAGTGCATTCAGTTCTCTCCTGTTCACCGTCTCCCCCATTTCCCAGAAACAAGTTCCTTCAACATAGACATGGAGGGAAGAATAAACTATGAAAATGTGCCTTGTATAGTTCTAACCAAGATAAATATGAACCAAGAATTTAGAGACTGATCATTTTGAAGTAGGCAGAAGCAGATGGACATGAAGATATCATACTTGATGTGAAAACTGGATTTTTTAAAATTTAATTTTGTTGTAAAGCTGATGTCAAGCTGGGTTAGAGTTACATAAATAAGGTAATGGGTACATTTCTTGTTGAACACTCTTACCTCCTCCCTATTTTTTTCTCCCACTATCCTTCTCCCCCAAATACCCCCTCCCACACGCCAAATTGTAAAGTTCATTTTCAACTGAGTTTTTGTGAGTATCGCTGTTGCCACAGCAACAACAACAACAAAATCCTCTTGTTTCCATAACTTGGTGTCCTTTTAGATTAACATCATTTTATATGATCATATGTACATAGCTTGTGAGTTATTGTGATCTCCTAGCGATATCCTGGACGTATACTATTTGTTACAAATGAGGGTAACCATGGAGCCTATATTTCTTTGGATCTGGCTTACTTCACTTAATATCGTTTTTTTCCAAGTCTTTCCATTTCTTTACAAGTAGGGCGATGTCATTTTCTGTCACGGAAGCATAGAATTTCATTGTGTATATATACCACATTTTCTTGATTCATTCATCTACTGAGAGGAATCTTAGCTATGGTAAATAACGCTGCAGTAAGTATAGTTGGGCTGGTAGCTTTAGTGTGGATTTGTTTATGATCATTTGGGTAAATGCTTATGAGTGAGATTGCTGGATCATAGGGGACTTCTATGTTTAGTCTTTTGAGGTATCTCCATACTGCTTTCCAAAGTGGTTTAACCAGTTTGCATTCCCACCTATAGTGTGACCTTTTGACCACATGACTGCCATCCAAACCTTTATGATAACAAATTTGAGAATCTGGAAGAAATGGAAGAATTTCTAGCAAATATTGAGATACCCAAACTGAACCAAGAAGATCTAAACCAACTAAATAGATCCATAAGAAGTATTGAGATGGAAATGGCAATAAAAGGTCTACCACCCAAGAAACATCCAGGCCCTAGAGGGATTCACAACTGAATTCTATAAAGCTTTCAAAAGAGAATTCACTCAAATACTCCTCAAACTCCTCAATGAAACAGAAAGTGAAAGACCACTACAAAACTTGTTCTATGACTCCAGCAAAACCCTCATCCTAAAACCCGGATAGGGATCCATCAAAGAAAGACAACATAGACTCATTTCTTTAATGAATATCAATGCAAAACTTCTCAATAAAATTCTGGCAAACTGAACAACTGATTTCAACATCTAATGAAAAAATTCGTACACTATGACCAAATGTGATTTATTCCAAAAATGCAAAAGCTGCTTCAATATATTCAAGTCAATTAATTCAACACATCAACAGAAGCAAGGTCAAGAACTGCATGATCATCTCAATAGACTCAGAAAAACACCCCTCTATGATGAAAACTCTGGAAAATCTAGGAATCCATGGAACATCCCTCAATATAATAGAGGCTATATATGACAAACATAGAGCCAGCATTACACTCAATGGTGAAAAGTTAAAGCCATTTCCTCCGTTGGCTCCTCTTCAATATTGTATTGGAATTCCTAACCAGAGCATAAGGCAAGAGACAAACATAAAAGGGATCCAAATAGGGAAAGAAGTAAAACTCTCCCTCTTTGCAGAAGACATGATCCTATATTTAAAGAACCCCATAGACTCCTCTCCCAAGTTACTTGAGCTGATCCCAAATTTGGCAAAGTAGTAGGGTATAAAATTAACCCACAAAAACCAGTAGTTTTTCTATATGCCAACAATAAGAGTAAAAGTGAATCAGGAAAAGAACTTCTTTTGTGATAGCCTCAAAAAAAAAAAAAGCCCTAAGAGTTAACTTAACCAAAGAGGTGAAGTACCACAATGATGAAAACTTTAAAAATCTAAGAAAGGAAATTAGATTTATGAAAGTGGAAAAATCTCCCTTGTTCCTAGATTGAGAGAATTTGCATTGTGACAGTGTGAAACAATAGAAGACTCCAAATAGCAAAAACAATCCTTGGCAGGAAAACCAGTGCTTGAGAAATATCAATACAAAACTTCAAACTCTATTTTTTATCTCAAACATTCTTACCAACTCTCCATTTTTGTTTATACAAAGTAAATTCTATTTTTTTAAATAAACATAAAGTGTACTAAGACCAACCTTTTATTTTCTTTTAGACAAGATAATACCTAGTTTCAAGATTTTAATAAATAAAAATAGAATAAAAGCTCTGCTTATTTTCCTAGTAATCAAGAAGGTTGTGAAATATTTAGTTTTATACATGTTATTTAGCATCAGATCATTAAAAAAAATAATTGATGACGATAATGAGAGGGCTATTCCTTCAACATCTTTTATTTCTAAGTAGTTGCACCAAGAGTTCACAATTCTCTAAGTCAGGTTATGAGTATAATGCATCTTAATAGATGTCATCTCTTCTATAATTCTCCCCCATTATTATTCCTACCATTTTCAACTCTGAATTTCCATAGTTCAATTTTTACAAGTGCATTGATCCACAATGTCCCAAGATGAGCCATGAAAATCCTGTCAGAAACAAAAGTTTGGATTCAGAGCAACATGTAGATACCTGTTTTTCTCAGCAAAATAATTCAGCCATTGTAATTATTTTTAACAGAACTAGGCTTCACACTGAGGGATAATGAGCTGGAAAATGTATTTGTTTTAAATAAAGGCATTTTCACACTACAAGAACACACAAACATGTACGAAACCCAAATGCACCCATCCAGCAAGCCTGGTAAAAGAGCCAATTTGATGTTATTTCCAACTGTGTAGACATAATTTGCTACAAATTCAGGCTACAATGCAAACAGGTGCTTCTTGAAAGAAACCCCATGAGTCTGGAATTGCCAAGGTTTGGGACAGCTGGGAAGCATGAAGATGTTTTTTCTCTTAAATGGTACCAAAGCTTCTGAGGCCTATTTGAATCCCATCTCCAACACCTTTCAGTTTATCTTCCTCCTCCTCAGATGACCACGGCTGTCCCTTGTGTGAGTCTCCAGAGCTGTAGATAGAAAGCATGAAGAAATCACAATTTCAACAGAGAATACCCGGGCACATGATTCCTAAATAAAGTTGAGCAAGGCAGAGAGGGGAACACAAATGTGATAATCCTCACCTTTAAATTCAAACGTTTGCTCTTTGCATCAAATTAAGGGACAAACATAAAACCAATAAAGAGAAGAATAAAATAAGCAGCTTAGAAAACAAAATGATTTGATTTGGGCACCCTGTGTCTTGTGTGTGTGTGTGTGTATATATATATATATATATATATATATATATATATATATATATATTTGTATGTATATATGTATATGTGTGTGTGTGTGTGTGTGTGTGTGTGTGTGTGAATTTGAGGAAGGAAGAGGAATAATGAAATGGTAAGACAAAGAACAAAGGGTGAATCAATGCAACAGTGATACAAGATATGTTGGAAATGAACTTTACTCCTTGGGGGGGGAGTAGGGGAGGGAAGGAGGAAGAGAAACAAGGGGGAGCAATGCTGTACAAGAAATGTGCTCATTACCTTACTCATGCAACTGTCACCTCTCTATATATCACCTTGACAGTGAAATTAAATTTATAAGGCGAAAGAAAGAAAAATCAAGGGAGAAGAGGTGGGACAACAGCAGAGGGGATGACATTAATCAAGATATATCTTACTCATAAATTGATATGTTGAATGGAAATTCCACTGTCCAACTGCTTAAATATGATTTAAAAATTAAAAAGAAGATACACATAGAGCAGTTTAAAAGGAAAGGAACAAATGGGAGAAAAAAGAAAGACCAAAGCACTGGATGTTGAATGATTCAATGGGAACAAAGAAAGGAATTAGAAGTTACTTTAATCTTTTAAAGAAGCTTTCCAGAAGTGTGGCAGATAATGAAGGTGTGGAACATTTTGACTGATTTCATTTAAAACTGGGCATTTCAGAAGTATAGATCAATGTTAACGATTGCTGAGAATATTCATCTATAGCTAGAATGTTCCTTCTAGATTTCCTTGAGGGATGGATCCTCTTGGGTGATTTTGATGACTCAAGGCTTCTCCATGCAGATTTGAGGTGTTTTCCCTCTGGATCACACTCTTTGCTGGAAATCCTGGATAGCTTGACAGAGAAATTTATTCTGAAGTTAAAAAGGAATCTGAGCCACTTATCCTAGATATTCCGGAGACTGAGGTCTGAGGATGGAGGTTCAGAGCCAGACATAGTAGATAAATTCAAATAAAACTTATTCCAGCTAACTAGTAGGCAGGCCAAAGTTGAGGTGTAGGGCTCACATGATAGAAACCAGAGTTGAGCAAAGAAGCCAACCAAGAGCACAGGGCCTAGAGTTCAAGCCCCCCAATGAGAAAAATAGAAATTTTCCATAGTGGCATCCATGTAGTTTGATCTGATTCCCTACCCACAGGACCCGTCAGTTCATAAAGAAACTCAAGAGAGCAGTAAAAACATCCAGGATTTCCAAAATCCATTTACCACTGGAAAGGAAGCTTTTAGCACAAGCTGAGAGTCATATTTTCAGCCTCACTGTTATGTGACTAATGAATACACAACTGAAGAGCTCAAACAAATGTAATTAAGTCAGCTTTGTGAGTCATATATTGTGAGAATTTCCCCGTCTGTTTTGCATTGTGTCAGACACGTACAAATGACTTTATTATATCAACAATGACTTATTCAATTATTCTAACTTTAAGTCTTGATGGCTCGCACATGAAGCAAATATTTTCCTTCGAGAATTGATATTATTACTCTCTCTGGAGTTTCTTGGCTGCCTTGGGATAAGGAATGTTTTGAGCATATATATACTATAGGAATATTTGGAAATGGAGGGAAATGGGGACCAACACATGAGAAAGGGTATCAATGTATGTGAAGTAATGCATCTTCTATCTGGCGAATATAATGTAACTCTTCTATTAATTACAATAAAAGATATATGAAAAGAAGTATTTGAATATACTCAAATGAGAAGAGTTCCCAAAATCTTTCCATCTTGTCTTGGAGAAAAGTATATTGCCTTTGGGGAGGGGACATTAGAAGAAGTCATCCTTGGCTACTGAGACTTACTTAATTTTTACTTTGGCAAGGCACTTAGATCCTATCACATGGAATATCATGTATTTTACTGAGCTCCATATTGGTCTTCAGAAAAGATTGGGATGGTAGATGGGTTTCTCCTTTCTTTCTTTCTTTCTTTCTTTCTTTCTTTCTTTCTTTCTTTCTTTCTTTCTTTCTTTCTTTCTTGGCCTGGCTGACATTAGATTGTGATCTTCCATCTCTACCTTCCAAATATCTGAAATTACAGGCATGAGACACTGCACCCATCTTGCAGCCTTGTCTGTTTTTAGAATAAATAAATCTCTCAGCTAATGCTGTTAACTTGGACTTCCAATTTTTGCCACATTGCCCAGGTTATTTTATTTATTTTTTGCCAGTCCTAGGCTTGAGCTCAGGGCCTGAGCACTGTTCTTGGACTTTCTCAAGGCTAGAAGAGCTCTACCGCTTGAGTCTCAGCACCACTTCCAAAAAGACCCGGGTCTTTGTGCATGCTAGGCAAGCACTCTACCACTAGGCCAAACTCCCGGCCCCGCATGTTATTTTTTCATCCACATCTTCTACTTTCTCTTTATTTCAAGCAATTCATTAAGGTGGTTTAAGCAAAAATTGACCTTCCTTCAGGTTCTCACCTTGCTAAAGTTGATTGAGTTAAGAAATCAATTACAGACTTATGTTGAAGAATAATACATAATTCCTTCTTAGTGAAGACATGCCATGATGAAAGGCTAAATATTTTCTAATGGCCAAAATGGATGAAAGGACATTATATTTATAGTAAGAACATCACATAATAATAAACACAAATAAATTCAAAAATAAATATGTACACTGGATGTTCTTTAAAGTAATTTCAGTATTAATTCTTCACTCTGAAATCTGGCAATAAATTGGCATTATGTAAATTTTTTGTACAGATGTATTTCAAGATAACCAAATAAGCTAAGTATTGATCATTAAAATTTTTGCTTGTTTGCATTCAACATAATCCCAGCTAATAAGTTTAAAATGGATTATTGAGATTTAAAAATCATCATTCTCATCAAGTGCTGGTGGCTCACACCTGTAAGGCTACCTACGCAGGAGGCTGAGATCTGAGGACCATAATTTTAAACCAGCTAGGGCAAGAAATTCCTAAGACTTCTACCTCCAATTTAACAATTGAGCAGCAAAAAGTCAAAATGGAGCTGTGGCTATGGTGGTAGCCCTTGATCAAAATAGCTCAGGGACAATGCTCAGGCCCTCAGTTCAAGCCCCAGGACCAACACCAAAAAGTAAATTCTCCAGTAACACAAAAATAAAACACCATTGCTCAATTGCTAATAATATTCAATCAGGCAACAAGTACCAAAACATGAATCCATTAGTTTATTGCTTTCAAACTCTCTATCACTGAGAGTGGGACAAGCGGCAATTGTGTACATCTGAGGTGAATATTATAAGCCAATATATACATGACAAATACTTTTTCATTTTTCTCTCTGAATGACTTCAAATTTAGTAGTTACATCTACTTACTATGTACAACCAGAAATATGCTGATTTACATAACTTAATTTTTTTACTTTTCGGGGTTAAAAATTATGTTCTCAAAAAAGTATGCTCTCATTCAAAAATGCATGTGAGTCCTTTTATGTTACAATATTAGGTTTTGTGGTCTGAAAGTGAATGGATCCCAACACTGTCCTTAGGGAGTTTGTAATCTAATGAATGAAGAAACTCTTCCAGCTAACACCACAGAAGTAAATGGAAAAGCCAGTGATTTACAGCTCACCGTCTAATCCTCCTGGTGCTATTGCATGAGGCTTCAGAGATGAATCTGAGTAGAGGAATAAATAATAAACAAGAATCTCATCAAGCTGACAATGCAAACCCCCCATTACCCAAGGAATATAGTAGGTAATGAAACAAGAATGGTAAGAAAATGTGGCCTAGTCTGTGGTCTGACTTGCTTAAAATCCAGAGGCTGTGGTGAGACAGTGTTGACATGAACAGGAGATAATACTTGAAAAATTAAACCTGCCTGGATCACAAAGTATTCTGCCCATTACATTATAAATACTAGACTTTGAGTTGTCACTTGCTTTTTTCTTAGCTTGAGAATGGTCACTTCGACTGGCCTTTTACAGTGTTGCTCCAGAAATTTTGTCTTGAGGGAGGAAGGTTGCAGCTGGACATAACTTGAGGAAAACTCTAGAAGTAAATGATTATCACAGTTGCGATCTTAAGAGATCAAAATGCCAAGGGTAAGGTCACACAAGTAGGAATGGGTGGGAGAATGAGCAGGTAATGACCCTTTTTTTAATGAACAGGTGATGAAACATACAACTTCAGTGGAGGAAAAACATAAGGAAAGAAATATCTTCTCAGAGCTTTCTCATCCAGTCATTATATTCCAATTAACAAGGCTTCTTAAAACACTGGTCAAGTGTCCAAGTCTACAAGTCACAACAAAAGGGAGAGTTAGAGGCTAGCAGCTTCTCCTCTGGTCTCAGAATTAACTTTCTTTCAAAGTTCATTACCAAAGAAGAATTCAAATATAGTCACTGAGACTCCTGTAAGCATGAATAAAGGAGAGAAGGAAACCTGACAGCCAGCAGTGCAATGATATATGTAACTTGGGACGAGCCCTGCATTCTAATGGCTTCTTTCAGCAGAGCTTTTTTTATAGCAGCACATTTGTACCAGCTGTTGAGTGGTTTTACTTCCACCCACTTTAGCCTATGCATTTAGGTGGCATGTGCCATCAAGTTTCCTATCTTTAGCAGATGATTCAAGTCTGTAAGTCATATGGTATTCAGAGTACATATCTTCAACATCAAGTACAAAGACCAAATGGATGGAAACTATTTCTTGCATCCAGTGGTTAATTTAAGTGTGCACTTGGCACTTAAATTCCTCTGCAGAATTTAAATGTGGATAATATAATAAAAATCATGCTTAATTCTAAGACACATCCATGAACTTCAGAAGCATACAATCTTATATATGTGTATATATATATGTGTATATATGCATATGACCTAGACACCTGAATTTCTTGCAGGAAGCAAGAAATAAACATGATTGTATCTTCCCTCCAACTCTTCCCACATCTTTTTTTTCTTATGCCAGTCCTGAGGTTTGAACTCAGGACTAGTTACTATCCCTGAGCTCTTTTGCTCAAGGTTAGTACTCTACCACTCAAACCACAGCTTCATATTCACCTTTTTTTTTTGGTGGTTAATTGGTGATAACAGTAAGTCTCATGGACATTCCTGCCTGAGTTAGGTTCAAACCACAATCCTCAGATCTTAGCCAATTGAATAGCAAGGATTATAGGCATGAGTCACCAGAATCCGGCAACTCAGTTAGATTCTAAGCACTGAATACTTCATGTTTACCAGAAATACAAATGCATAACTTGGAAGCCAAGCCCTGGAGGTTTAGGTCTATAATCCTAGCTGAGATTTAAGAGATTTGGGATTCAAGACTCCATCTCCAATTAACCAGCCAAAAAAGCTGGGCTTCAGGCATAACTCAGGTGGTAGTTTATCAGCCATGTAAGTAAAAAGTTCAAGACTCTCAGTTCAAACCCTATTCATTAACTAAAATAACCATAAATGGAGGCTGTGGAGATGAGAATTGCCATGTGGAAGCATTTCATTTTTCCTTTAGTGTAACTACTAACCACCTATTAAGGTGATAGGCACTCATGACAACTTGGTTGCCAAAGACATGCGCATAGCTATTTGGAGGAGCTTGCTCAAGACATTCAGCTAAACAGCAGAGATCATAAACCTGTAAGGCCAGATTCAAACAGACAAAGGAAAAGGTTATGTTTAAGCAATGAGGTGTGACAGCTGGTTAACAAAAGAAAAGCTAGTATTTTGTGGGGACAAAGGATTATTCTTCTTCCAGGGCTATATTAAAAAGGTTTGTCACCCAATTGTGCAGAATAATATCAAATGCTGAAACAGCTGGTATTTTGGTCATGACCTGCTAAACATTTCTGGAGTTCAATACCCAAATCAATTTTTACTCTTCTGTAGCTTTCTCTATCCACTCCCCCCACACACAAAAAAAGAATGGGATCCATGAGTGAATAGATCAGTCAAATGATCAGTTTCTAGATTGGAAATCCAAAGCGCATGGCCTAGTGTCACTCTCAAAATCACTGCACAAAGGAAGTCACAGCTATCAGACAAGGCATTTTTCAGCAAGCTAACCTGAATTAAATGAGTTTTCTTTTCTTTGGCCTGTTATTTAAATATGCCATAAGCACTTGCCACAGAAGTGTCCAAAAGCCAAGTAACTTTCACTCAGTGTCTAATGGTTACCATTCATTACCTAAAACTATTCCTGCAGCAGCGATAATGGCCTAGCCCTGGTGACCTGGAAGCCCTCCAGGAATCAATTTGCATTAGCAAAGCTTTGCCTCAAATGGCCTGCTCCTTCACAAACCAACCCTTATGCTCTGGTGGGAAGATATTGCCCTCATTAGCAATCCAGTTCCCCATTTCTTTTGGTATGAATCCAGTGCCAATGTCCAAAGCTCCTCTAATCCAACCCCTAATACAAAGTGCATGCCTCCATCTACACTAAGGTAAATCGTCCTTAGAAGACACTTCCCGATGCCATATTCAGTCACACTGCGTGTTAAATCATAGTGTGGAAAAGCATTTCAATGGGTGTCATTCTGTGCCTTTTCCTGTCCTAATGGCCCCTCTATCTAATGGGCTGCTATGATCTGAATGTTTGTGTCTCATACAAATTTGTATTTTGAAACTTAACCCATTATAGAATTATAGGACAGGAAAATATTTAAAGTACACAATTAAGGGTTTTTTGTTTGTTTGTTGTTGTTGTTTTTTGGCAGGTCGTGGGACCTGAACTCTGGGCCTGGGTTCTGTCCCTGAGCTCTTCAGCTCAAGGCTACTGCCATATCTCTTGAGCCACAGCTCCACTTCCCATTTTCTAGAGGTTAATTGGAGATAAGAGTCTCAGCTCCTTTTGTGTGGGTGCAGGCTTTGAACTGAGATCCTCAGATCTGAGCTTCCTAAGTAGCTGGGATTACAGGCATGAGCCACTGTTCTGGCTCACAGTAAGTTTTTGTTTGTTGTTTTGCTTCGGGTTTTTTTTTTTTAATGTGAAAGGAAAGCTGTGAAAGTAGTGAAACTCTTCTTCAGAGGAGGTATCTAAAGAGGAGTGCAGTGGAGTTTCTCAGAGGGTGGTTCTATAGTTCAGGCTCCTGTCATATCTCCTCCCCTTGTCTTTGCTGATTGCTTGGTGGCTTGTGCATATACCACCCCTGCTCTTTCATTGATTGAGGGGGCATCCAAGGCATTATAAGAAAAAGAAATACTTCAGCATGAGCCAGAGGCACTATGAGAATAATAAATACCTATGGGACATGTGTTATTGGCCACATATTAGACCCACTAGTTTTCATCTCTACCTAACAGTTCCCCTTTTTCTCTTTCAGTATTAAGGTGCAGTCTTTGGGAGTGGCTGGAGAATGGGGGCAGAGCCATCATAAAAGAAGCCAGAGGGAACTTGTTAGTTGCTGTCCCACAATGTAAGGATGTAGGAAGAAAGCATCATGAATAAGGGACAGGCCCTTACTAGATGCTAACATGCTGGTGCCTCAATCTTGGTCTTTCTAGGCACCAGAACCATAGGAAATAAAAAATTCACTCTACTTGTAAATACTCACTCTATTTTATTTTGTCTTAGCAGCCCAAAAGAGCTCCAACAGGTGCCAATGATGTAAATGATCTCAAGCGAGTTCCCTGTGTCTAGAATTAATCAAGACAGTTTCATTCCCTGAACCCATGTTTCTTATCATTAACGACATTTCCAGACTCAGGTTCTTTCCAGCTTGACACTGATCCATCATGTCAGTCCTGAAACCCACTCTGCCATTTAGTAGCTGGATGAATAGTGTAAAGCTGCTTGGTTGATTTATGCCTCAGTTTCTTCATTTATAAAATAGAACTAATCCACCTACTTCTGAGGATTTTCTTGAGGATGATATGTGTTAATACATGTAAAATCTTAAAAAAGAGTATAATGTATAGTCAGGATATTACAGGTAATGTGGTATGAAAAAAAAGAGTTCTGTCTTATGGAAGATAAAATTGATTCTCATTGTGGGGTGACCACCACTCATGATCTTTATTCTTTGGCTCTGAAGAATAGCTTACTTGGAAAGGGATATGAATCGAATTGTGAAAAGAAGGACTTCAAATGCCAATAGAACCTGTATTTCTTAGATATTGGGGAAAATGTATGCTTCCAGGAACACATATTCATTCTTCCTCTTCATTCACACTAATGAAGCTGGAGCTTCCAAAATAGATGTCATTGTGTCCTTATCCTTCCCTTATTGATGTCATAGGGCTAAGGGCATGGCTGAAATAGTAGAGTGTTTGCCGAGTGTGTTAATGTGCTTTTGATTACTGAAGATGAATTTTCCATGAGCGTTACATGGTAGACCCTAATGCTTTC
Organism: Megascapheus bottae; assembly: GCF_031878675.1. Lineage (NCBI taxonomy): Eukaryota > Metazoa > Chordata > Mammalia > Rodentia > Geomyidae > Megascapheus > Megascapheus bottae. The sequence continues at coordinate 58,850,292 of NC_143522.1, forward strand.
CATGTGGCTAGATGAGGGCCTGTTTCAGAGCTTGCATATCCTGAACATCATTTCTGAATGTTTTTACTTGAATCTGGTGATTCTGAGACACAGTGGAGGTTTGAGAATTTTATTTGTGGCTGAAGAAATAGCTACTTTCTCTGGAAATGATTTTCTGAGTCAAATAATGAATCCTGATGGCAGCTAGGCTGTGGGAAATGTCTTCATCATAACCCTAAGGGACCACTGTTCAAAACTCATCCCCCTTGACTACGTGTTGCATTTTAACAAAAAGTGTGAATATCTTAAAGATCTTAGCAAATCCTGTTGGCTTCCTTTCCTTCTTCTCCCAAATTTCATATGTCAGATTTTGGCGGGGTTGACCCATCTCCTTTTCTAGTTGTTGAAAGTGGGGAATTGAATGATTCAAACAAATGTATGCTTGGCCACAGACTCAGAGTGCCTTCTCATTCAAGTCTCTAATAGAGATCTCAGACCCAAGATGACAAAACTACCAAACCTTTCTTGCCTGCTGAAGTTTTTGAAGGATCAATTTTTAGCATTCTTTTCCAGATTTTTTTCACTACTAAAGTCTATTTATGATTCTCACTGATAGTATGTATATGTATATGTGTGAAATTCAGCTTCCAAAAGAGATTTGGGCAAAATCAGGTAGTTCTCTAACACTGGAGATCAGAGAAGGAAGGGCAAAAGTAACTACTGTACTGTTTGTTGAAAATCAGCTGGAATTCTGACTTTTGAAATCAACCAATTGAATCCTATCTTTGGTGAGTTTCTTAAACTGTAACTGATCATATTAAGTAGGTATATTGATCATGCGTCAATATACCTACTTCTATAAGCGAATATGACATATTTCTGAACTTTGATGAAATACTGCGTGAAATTTTAGGAGTTTGCTTGTAGAAGATATAATTCTAAGTTAAATATTTCCATACTTACTTTCCTACCTCTCTCTTTAGTTGGAATCATCTAAATACCCAAAAGATACTTTATTTTACAATTACTTACAGTTCTGATCCATCCACATAGTATGCAAAGCCTTCAAGAATCCTAGAGTGTGCCCCTAGATTAGTTTACAGTGGGTAGTATTGTAGCTTAGAATAGTTATCTTGAAAGGGCAAATGAAAGCATTTGTTTTAGAAGAATTTATAATATAAAATAACTCATCTCTGGGTACACCCTTAGCCACTTTGCTTAGGAAACTAAACAGTAACACTAATAGAATGCTTCTAAGTAGAGGAAATTATGCATTTCCTAGGATTGTGACCCCACTTTCCATGGATGGTTTTGGAAGCTCTACATCCTGTAGGAAACCATACAACCTTGTGTGACCTTGGCAGTAAAGGAGCTTGCCATGTACTCCATGGAAAATCCCAGCTCTTAATCAGATTGGAGTCAGAGGTTCTTATCCCACTAAGATCATTTGAGTCAATCTATTCGCCTCCTGCCAACAGACCTTCAGTCTTTCCAAAGCTGTTTTATGTCAGTCTCCTTTCAGGCTTCCTTCTCAGTATGCTCCTCCCACATCTCACAATTCCTTTGGTATTTTATGCATACACCTGTTTTGCTTCACTACATGCTTGACACCGCTCTATGCACAAAGAAACTTAGGCACTCATGCCTGTAATCCCAGCTACTTAGAAGGCTGAAGATTAAAGGTTGAAGCCAACTCAGGCAGAAAAGTCCATAAAATACTTACCTCTAATCACCAAAGAGCCACAACTGGAGTTGTGGCTCAAGTGAAAGAGTACCAGCCTTGCCTGAAAACAACTAAAGGACAACACAGAGGCCCTGACTGAGTTCAAGTCCAAGTACCAGCACCAATAAAAGTACATAGGTATAAAGAAAACTGCTGATGGCTCAATATTTTTTGTGTATGCTGTGCAAATTTATGTGTGACAAATCCATCAGGGCTTCAGGCAAGGGAAGTGATAGAAATTCTCATTCCCTGAGTCTACTAAAGCAGAAAAAGTACCAGAATGTGGCAAATAAGAGAAGCTGCAATAGTTAATTATCATGACACACAGCTCATCTGTAATTAATCCTTTTCTTCAGCAGGATTCTGCAACTGTAGCATTAAAAAAAAAGCAGGTCAGATGATGCTTTAATTAAGGCTGTACAGTGTTGCTGCTTCTACAGCAACAAGAACTGTTTTTTGTCTATAGGTGTGTGTGAAGCACTACAAATATTTTCTTAACATCTTTACAGAGTGCTGCTTAAGCATCTTTGCTAGCATTATGTCTGCAGACTGATTACAATTCAAAAGAGTTTTCTGTGCTCCTCACACCCAGCTTAGGAGTCACTAAAACAATCTAAATGCCATGCCAGTGGGAGGAGACACTCTCCCCAAGGAGCTAGAAATGAAATGCGAGGTGCCATTGCAATTGGGAATGACACTGCCTTGAAATTTACAACTTTTTTAAACAGCTACCCCGGCTCAGATCAAGGCCTGTAGTGTATGCTCACTTGACAAAATCCAACTGGAATGAATCTCCTACTGTTCCTAGGACATAATGTTTCTTAGGCTGCAATATTTAGTGTGGATATATATGTTGAGAGAAGGTGATATGAAAAGAAATCATTTACAGTAGAGTAAGGCTTTAGTAGGCTCTAGCTAGGTACTGTAATTGAAAATTTCCAAATTCTGGCCTATGATTATAAAGCCCTTTCCACTGGCAAGATGGGGTTGCACTGTAACTGACAGCTATTGTTTACCATTACTTGTGCACTAGCTGGTGCGAGGTTGGTGGCATTTCTCAGACACCTATGATTACATAGGATCACATGGCCTGTTCTCATGATAAATGAAGCCTGAGAAGCAAAATATATCCCCTTCATATCACAGAATTTTAAAATGCCCTCTCCATAGTCTCTTTTTTCTGTGTCAATCTCCTGAACTCAGAGGATTTGGTGTGGAATTTGGGGGTTCTAGAAGATGTAAGCAATTGGTCTAGGAAACCCATTGATTTGCATTAGACAACAACTTGGGAGACTAATAAATCTTACTTGTATGAAGCCCCTGAGATCTGGGAGTTTTTGTCCTGCTATTTCATCTATGTTAACTAATACATGTATTGAGTCACCTATGTGACTCCATTGGTTCCTTCTATGATTATGTTATTATATTATATATTTATCTGTCATTGTATTTATTTGTCATTATAGTACATATTTATTTAATATATTATGATTATGGTATTATATTATATTATATGATTATGATTATTATATACATGTTTATAAGGAGCTGCAAGAGAATCTGATAACAATTTTGTGCAACAATCTGCATGTGTAGCATTTTTCTTTCTACTATGCCAATCGAATTACATTGGTCTTAACAATCTTATCCCTCCTTTGCCCATGGTAATCAGCTTCAATAACTAAATAGTCACCAAGACCTATTATTAACAGTCTATATCTAAATTCTAGAAAAAAAACCCACTTCCCTCAGCACCACTGGTTTCAATACAGTTACAGGCAAAAACTGCTGCTCCTTTTAGATTTCTTGATCCATTAGAGGAGATTCTCCCTGGTTCAGAGTGCTCCAGAAATGATCAATGAGTCTTTTGCCTACAAACAGTAGGCAATCATTCTCCAGTATAATGTGCTCTGCTCCCTTTGGTAAGATGAGATGCCAGTCACCAATAAAGCATTTGCTATGCAATGGTCTTTTTTAAACTTCCTGAGTATAGCAAGAACATGAGCAGAAAATGTTTCCTTCCACTTGCTCCAAGACTATAAAACTGATTTTGAGTGGAGATCTCTGCAGTCTTGGGGAATGACTCTAAAACTATGTTTGAGGCCTGCAAGCAGAGCTAGTTGTATCTGATGCTATTATAAACGCCAGCTCTGGGGATGTAAGATTGAGAAAGGCAAGGCATTGGGAGAGAAGGTAAGAATAAAGACTAGATCTTAAGACTTTAGTGATTTGCATCTTATATCTCACACCTCTTATGAGTATAAGAGGTTTTCATTGATAGATGATTCCCTCTCTGTACCTTTTAATCATACAAATGATAATCACTCCCAATTCTCTCACTTTCCTTCAAAAGCAATTGCAACTATGGCACATACATATTTTTCTCCAGTTTCCTTCAGTTCCTAGACTCAACTTTTGTTAAGCACAGAGAGAGACTGCCCTGCTATTTGGGAAAACGAGAAATGCAGAAAACCAGAGGGAATTGTCCCATCTTTCCTTCTACCCTTCTCCAACCCTCCTCTAACTCTGACAGAAGTTAACATGAGCCTGTGGCAGATAACTTCATCACTGGATGTCAATAATGGTACATTTACTGCCTACATTAAAACCTGGAGCCAATTCTACCATTTATCTCATGGTGGATAAGCTGTCTGCTTAGTATGCAAAAAACAGTAAATGCCTGAAGACTCTGCTCTCTGCTTTAAAGCCTCATCCTAATGGAATCATCTTAAAAGAATACTAAGAGTGTAAAAACTACAAGAGAAAGTCTTGTTGGTAGTGTTAAGCTGTTTCAGGACCTGGAGATTTGCTTTATTTGATCTTTTTTTGTGAATGTATAGAAGGTCACCAATGTTTTGGCAAAGCCCACATTTCTGCCATGCTATACCATATGGGAAAAGCGCCCGCAGGGTTCAGGCCTTCTGCTGTTGGTAAATAGAAGCTATAACACACTGCTTTCTATAGCACATGGACTGGCTTGTGGTAATCCAGTGTTAGGCTAGTGTGATGCTGGTGGCAATTGAAATGGAAACGTGGGAGCTGTTAGGAATATTTTTCTCAGTTGTCATCATGGCAGAGGCCAGCAAAACAGCAACTGCCCACTTGTAACATACGTATCTCTTCCCAGTTCCCCTCCTATGCTCTCCAACTTTCCCAGGAAGAAAGAAAAGAAGGAATGAAAGGAAGGATGACAGGGGAAAGAAGGGAAGGAGGAAGGGAGAAAGACAGGGAGGAAGGGAGGAAGAAAGATAGGGAGGGAGGATTCTGTAGTCACCAATCATGTAGTCTTCATTTATTTCTTATTTGCATTATTAACAATAATAAAGCAAGTCCTAAAGTTGGAATTAGTTATGTAATAATCTGGTGTTCTTTTAGTATAAAATTTCTTAGTAGCTGCTCCTAGAATGTCAGAATAGAAGTAGCATCAGCTGTGTATTATTATACCCAACTGAGTAGCTCCAACACTTACATTTAATTCCACGTTACACTTAACTCTTACCTTCCAGTAACAATATTAGTTCTAATACAAATCTTTCAAGAGGTCCTCTCCAGGTGCCATGGCCAATAAGATAAGAAATGTAGAAGTAATTGATAGCCTACACAAATATATATATATATTAAATATATTAAAAATATATTTTTAATCTCATTCCACACAATGGAATTCTCCAAAATCAGACCAAATTCAAGATTGTCTCTTTCCTGTCCTTTCCATTGTTTAGTAGGTAAGGTAAAAGATTCAAATGTAACAATATATACTATAGATAATTAATCTTCAAATAATAAAATCACCAATGTCCTTTACCAATGAATAAATATTTTCATTGTAGAAAATATTGAAAAATATTGGAAAAGTATCACAGACTTGTATAATTGAAGCTATCTATTTGAAGAGTTGTAATTAACACAGAATAAATATGGAAAGTTGGTATTAGCATGGAATAAATAAGTCCACAATATGTAACTCCAGTGGCAGTCAATTCAGGTTGGTCTTCGAACTAGCATAAAAATTTAAGCATTTGAAAGAAAAAGTTTATGTTTCCATGAAGAAAATAGTGACTTTGGGTTTTTATTTTTAATTGACTTTTTATTATTTTTACTATTTCATTATCCTTAGGTATAAAAGTTCCAATTTAACATATCATTTCATAAATGCAATGCATCTTGATCAGTTTTCTTTCATTCTTCCCATCTCCCAACCCCACCCATCCCAATTTATTTTGTGCCTATTTTGTGCATATTTTCACCTATGTGCATTGAATATTATGACTATATTCACTCATCCTTCCTCTCTCTATTCTCCTGCCCTCTCCTTTTGACTTCACCTCTTCCTCAAAAACACATATTCCAGCTTCCTTACAATCATCTTATTCATAACTATAAGATGTTCAAAGGAGTTACACCATTGGAATCCTCCCTGCATCTATCATACTTTAGTTGTGTGCATGCCTGTGTTCCTATATATGCTTACATATGTGTTTATCATTTAGACCTGACTTCTACTGACTCTGACCAACTGCATGCCTTGCCAAAGCCATGGGACTACTCATGGAGCCAAAAATCTAAAAAGCCCTGAATTTTAAATCCCCACGGAAGGCTTGAGAGCAATATGCGCTATGATGGAGCATCTTGTCACTCTGCCTTTGTTTTATTTGCAAAATACAGTGTTCAAGTGGTGAATGGCAACAAAGAGGTCACCCTGTATTTTCTCAAGCAAGAAAAGACTTGATTTCTATCCCAGGTAGGATGACACAGTCCACATCCTACATAACAGCTCAAGACTGGTCATATGCTGAACACTTCCTTGAAATAAGACTCTTCCTTTTTCTCCTCTTAGCAGCCATCCATGTGTCACATACCTGGGACAATCCACAAAGGGCCTAACACTCGTTTGTAAAGCCCAAGTCTTATTCAGAGTCTATGGTCTCTCGTGTGTCTGACCTATATGCCTGGTAGAATTAATCAGAAGCAAGATTTTCATTCTTCTCCCTTTAGCAGTACAACTTTAGGAGCATTGTCAAATGCAAAGCTAATTATTTGGCGACTGAAATAGTGGTTAAGACTGATTTACTTTAAAGGGATTTGACGTCTTAGAGATTTTCTTCTTAATTGGCCCCACAGTCCTTTGTAGATGTGATCTCTACAAAGAAATTGTCAGGTATTCCCATGACTGAGTTCCAAACAGATGTTTAGATATACAAAATCATCAAGAGACCATAAGAACCAGGACCACTGGAACTATGCTATAGGCCCCCTAGCATTCCCTTTCTGTCTTTCTGTGTCCTCTTGTAGGCCTAGGTCCAGTAAAAACATGCACTCCTCTGGGACTCAATAGGCAAGATGTGAACCATTAATTAGAAAGAGCCATCCTGGCTAGCAAGAGCTAGCCAGGGGACTGAAGAGAATCATGAACCAATAGATTCATATGTGCTGATCAAACCTGAGAGTGAGTGAACCTGGGGGCCTACAACACAGGCCTGTCTGCCCAGATAAACTAAGCATTTGGATTCTGCCACCTCCTCTCCATCACCTCCCCCTCCCCCAAAATAAACCTTTTCTCAAGTAAAATGCACTTCTGGTTTCTTCAGACTTCTGATCTTTTCACCTCTGGTCCCACTTTCTCTTTCTTCACTTTAAAACAAATCCTGAATCTCCTTGTAAGCTGAAGGCCCACTTTTTGCAATGGGAGATTTCCTCTGTCCTTCTCCTGACAGGTGCACAAGTGCTCATGCACTCACTGTCTTCTATCTTAGGGGGTTAAGAATGTAAATGTAGAGATGCTTCTGCACCTGTCACAATCTGAAACTTCAACACTTCTCTGCTATTTAAAGACAGAATTTGCACGCCCTTTACATAGGAAAGGCTCCTGCATGCCAGCCCGGTGACCCCGGGTTTGATCTGGATCTCGCCCCTGTTCAGAATGACTTGAATCCCATAAGTCTCTTGTCTTCATAGGAAACTGGAGTACCTTCACCTTTTGAAGACCACTCTTAAAGGCTCAAGTAGAATTCAGAATCATTTCTGGTTAACTGTTATGATGCTAACTTAAGAGAGGAAAAGTCAATGTTCAAAAGATTCTCACAAGATCAGAATTTTCCTTTTGAGTGCTTTTGAATTTCCTTGGCTAGCATTAGTTATAAACAGAATAAGAATCACTTTAGACATTTTTACCCCTGAGTGACAAGTGCTTCCTATCTTGCATATTCTGTCTGGAAGGCCAGGGAAACAGAGGCATAATCTTGGATGAAAATTAAACCAAAATGAGCTATCTTTGCTAAGAATTTTTAATGTCTCTTCCACATAACAGTCATAAGGCTGAAAATTTTCCTAGAAACAATGGCTTCATACAACATAAATGCTTCTAAAGGCTAAAGGTCCACAGGGCAAAAGTCTGGGGCCTACTTTAAAAATTGAGCCTATGAACAGCAACATATTGCTTATGGATAAGCCAAGTGTGGGCTTATTTACACAGAAAGCAGCAGGGGAAAAAAAAACCTCATTAATCTCTATGTTAAAAGCTTGTTAAAAGAAATCACTGAGTATTTAAATGATTCATTCTCCTGAATGCTAAGAGGAAATCAACCTACTTTCTTATGGTCTTTGCTTTTGATTTACATCATGGGTGATGTTTTCAGGCTTCCAGGACTGTAACGGAGACTACACTTGGCATTTGCTCATCTCCTGGGTAATATGATCCAATTTGGAGAGCGGTTGTTTACAACTGGCCCTTTGTGACAAGCTAAATAAAGAAACGATGGACCTAGATCACTAAAATGGGCAATCGCGCGGCCTCTGGGAACGAAGCAACACAGCCTTTTTGTTGGCTTTGAATGCTCTCATTGAAATGGGACTGCTTCACCTGGTGCAGTGTCCCCAAGAGATCTCTCCACCCCAGAGCTCATGCTCAAGTACTTGTCAGATGGGCTGGATGGGAATGTGCTACCACGGAAAGACACAGTCATGCAGAATTTGCAGTTAGATACACACAATGTGAGCAGCAAGACAAGATGCCATGAACAGTATTACCCTACTAGAACTGATACCCTGGCTGGGAAACACAGTATGCCCATAAGGAAGAATCAGAGAATGATGGGAAAACAGCTGAAAACAGGTGCCAGATAATGTGGCAGAAGGCTCTCCATCAAGGACAAGTTAGGGTCAATATTGTGAAGAAGACAGGATTTGAGGTACATTGGGAACGTGAAGCTGAATACTTCTCTAGACTGAGGCAGAAGGTAGGTTTGTGCTAGATCAAGTGAAGCAGTAAATAAATATTCTTTCAACCATTCTACTCATTTCGTATGCCTCACATGCCAGGCAGGCTGCAGAGTGAGAAGTGTACTCTGTGAAGCAAAACATGGAAACCCAGGAAAGCCAATGAGATGAATAAAAAATAAGTATATAAAGTCTATATAGAAAACATTCTCCCTGTCACCAGCAGAAATTTGTATCTATGCTCTACCAAAAAAAAAAAAAACAGAATGCCTTTGAAAAGATTACTTTTCCTACGTGTGAACAAGCAATAAGACAATTACTCTGATCTTAGAAATATGATCAGTTGGTAGGACATAAATAGACTAGTAACTTAGTTTATTAACTAAGTAGCACTTTTTTTTTACTAAGTAAGAGATCATATAACATCTGACTTTGAATACTTTAACAAGATTTTCAGAGAAAGATCCTTTACAGCAGAGCCTGGAGGAGAATAAAATGAGTATTTTTGTTATAGTTGTAGGGCATAATAAAAAGGGCTGAAGAACTAAGGTCAAGTATCTGACTTCAATGGCATCATACTGACATCATGCTATGATCTTAAGGAACTTACTCAGTACTTCTGAACATTAATCCCTTGCCTAAAAAAATTGTTTCCAATGACAAAATTATTGAGAGGATCAAATAAGATATTGTAATAGAAGCGATATATGCCCTCCAAAACACTAGACCTGCCACAACCATTATCATCACTATTATATTTGCAGTGCAAGTTGTTTGTGTTCTGATATACATTTTGTCCATATATTTTTTAATTGACAAATGCACAGCCCTTATTCACATATGGACAAAAAGGTATATCTACTAAGCAGTTCAACAAAAGAACACAACCATTCTCAACTAGCTTTATAAACATTTTAAAAGCGGGGATGGAAATAAATATAGGTCTGGGCCATGTGATATAAAATACATAATATACTATATTAATATATAATATAATATGATATAAAATAATTTGCTTTGTAAATTTTCATGCGTGGTATGTGGGGTTTTTTTTTTACATTTTTATTGTTTAGATTTCTTTCATTGCCCAGCACAATGTTTGGTACACAGTCAATAAAAAAATTGTTAACTCAAAGAATGACCACTCTGATTTACGTTGGATTCTGAATGTTTTTCTAGCCGTGAAGAATCTTGGGACAGTTGATTAAAAATGGTTTACTACGAGGAACACTGGGACTGTGTTTGTTTTCTTCTCTGTGAAACGCCAATTGGCCCTTGCTGGAATCAAACCCAGGTCACTGGTGTTCTAACAGCCGCCTGTTCTAGCTAACAAGATGAATCAACCTACACTGAAGAAACAAAGATGGCACTATTCACTGAATTCAATTCTCTACGCTAGGATGTGGGCAGGCTTAGGGAACTTGTTTTCTAAACAATGAATAAGAAAATGAAGAGGTATGATTTGTGCTCTTAGGAAAACAAATATAATGAGCTCACACATTCACCTTCCACCCATCAAAACAGTGCTTTCCTTCTAGCATCTCTGTATCCAGATTTTCAGACATATCGTACCCCTCACTTCCCTAAATTTTCACCTCTGTGTAATGCACACAGACATATGGAGAAATCAACAGCAACCCCGAAGGAAGCTATAACCACCCAGCATGTACATTTTGCAGCTCCTATCCTGCCCATCCTCTACACAAATCAGGTTTGAATGCCCAAGCTTGTCACCTGGTATACCAAAAGAAAAAAAAATGCAGTCTAACACTGTATTTATTAGCAACCCCTTTCCCTTATGTTTAATTTATTGTTACACTTTTTAAATGTACAAACAGTTATACCAGTTTTATACACAAAACCACAGGTACCGTTTTGTATCTGTCAAAATTCCAGCAGCCTGTGGTGAGAGATGGTTGAATAGATGTCCTGTGCTGCCATCTAATGGTTTAGTGACGACATAGGTTTGTTCATTTTTCTGGAAATGAGGAAACAAAGACAGCTCAAGGCTCTGCAATTCTGGAACAGCTACTGATAGGCTTTATTAAACAGATGCATTTCTGACACTTGGACCATATTTCCTGGAATCAAGCAACTTAGCTTGTTTTCACACAATGGCAGCTTATATCCCTGCTCTTGACTGGCAAAGCTCTGCCCTTCTACCCTGGAGGCACCTGCTTTAAATCCAAACTGACTGGGCAAGCAAAATGCCCCTCTGAGCCTCTTTCTACAGCTCCCATCTGGCCAAGCTTCTTTTGGCAAGCCTTTTCTTCCTGGAGGGACAGTTTGATCAGAATGTCTTGCCTATTAGTTTAGTTCGGGTAGAAGATACAAAGGAGTCAGACAGCTCAAAAAAAGAAAAAAGAAAGAAAGAAAAATCATTATCTTTAAAAATGACTAAAACAGCAGCCATTTTCTTTGCAGTGGCCCAAAGAGAAACTTCTGAATTTTCTCTCGCTCCTTAGTTTTCATGATTTGTATCACAAATTAAATCTCTGAGTAGGCCCCTTGAAATTTTCTTCTTAGCTTTTCTTGGATCTCAAACATCTATTTCTTCTCAATTATCAGTTGACACCACTCTCTGTTGCACAAATGTTATGCTTAAAACACTGTATCAGGCATTGATTTGTGGATGGACAGATAATAGAAACTAACCTTTCCCTCTATGTCTTTGATCACTTCCTGCCTCTGGCCTTGAAGTAGTTGTATTGCACTGTCCTTTTCCTTTTCAGATGATCTAACTCTTTCCTTATAAAGTTTCTCCTTCCCATTTAACCATGTAAAGCTTCTCTTCTAGTTAAAATAAACACAAGATCCCTTTCTACGTTCAGTCTGGCAATGAATTTCTGTTGTATCCTTTCAAATTTTAATTCCAGTGAATAGAATTCATTACTCTATTGTACTGCTGTCCAAATATGGAATCACCTGCCTGATAAACAAGAGAGCCCTTTCACAAAGGCAGAATGTGTATCTGTTAAGGCTGTAGTTTCTGACTGATTCCTGAAGTGGGAGTTAGAATGTATGACCTCTTAAATTCCTGCCAATCTTGACTCCATCATTTTTAAAACACACTTGTATTACAATCTGTAACTCCTCCAGCTACTCCTTCCAGAACTCCTTCTCCACAGAATGGCTCTAGATGATCAAATTTTGTTTTCCTTTGTTGAATATACAGCTTCATTAGAACACACTGATTGCATTTCATTCTATAAGCACTTCCTCTTGTACATGTTTATTTTATTTAGGCTATTTTTTTCATGGACTTCCTGTCTTTCTTTATGGGAACTATATCTAAGTTTAGATTTTGTACATACACATTTGTGACTTAATACATACTTTTAGTGACACCCTGATGAAGAATTTTGCAGATGATTCTACTTGTACAAAGATCATTCTCAAGATATATATATATATATGTATGTATGTATAATGCTAACTTCCAACATCTTTCCAAACCAAGATCATTTACCTTGGAAATAAAATAGCTGTTGGCAATTCTACTAACATTATGATAGCAAACAGGACTCAACCCTCAACAGCACTGTTCCCTAAATTTGTCCACTACTGCCCACAACAACAACATGCTCCATCAGTATCTTGGATTTATTTGGGTCTTAAACTTTCTTCCAAAATCTGAAAAGAATTCTTGGTTTCATCCAAATATCCATCTTCATTTCCATATCTGTAGCCAATGCATGAGTGTAAGTTTTCATTGCTTCACACCTGGGTTGAAATGAAATCTCCAGAGCAGCTCTTCTGACCTCTCCTCATCCTGCATCAGTTCATCACAAAACAACAGCACAGGAAAGCTTTCCACCAGTTTGTTGTCATGTAACTCATCTATAAAAAGCCATAAGGCTTCCATGGCCTTGCAATAGCACATTTATTTCCTATACCTTTACATACACAAAGCCCTTCTTCAAATGCATCCTGTTTTCTTCCATTTGCACCTAGCTCCTTGTTCCATATTCCAGCCAAGTACATTTTTTCTGGAGTTCCCTGTATAGGAATGTTGTGCACACAGCATTCTTTCCCCTCTCAAATTCCTTATCTGCTCTTTTCATAAACTAGGTCTTATTAAGCCCTCAAAACACACATGGGTCTACTGAATCACCTCTGCCCCTAATCTGTCCAGTACAGGGAATTCTTCCTTTGATGCTCTTCTTTTCAGAGAACTATAGAAATGCAAAGATTACCAATAAGACATCTCTTGATGGTCTCCATTAGCCAGTAGCATCTTTCTTGTATAAGTATGTGTTGTTCTGTCTCTGTGGAAGTCCATAGGGTGCATTCTGATCTGTGTGACTTGATGCTGAGGCTGGATGTCCAATGACTTTGAGCTCAGGGAATCTCCTAGTACGGGGTCACTTTGTCATATCCCAGTGAACAATAAAGATGAAGTCAGGGTTCAACCTAAGAAGAATGATTTGGTATAATTTGACCTGTCTGTTTTCTCAGATTTATGAAAGTATTTAATTTTGGAACTTGTTAATCCCTTAAGGTTCTTTACTTCTCAGCCTATCAGTTTTAGAAATGAGTTGTTTCATTGTGATATTTCTATAAGTGCATGTAATGTGCATGGCTTTGATAATGATTTGGCTGAAATTGCTTGGCATCAGAATGGCATTTCCAATATATAAAATCCCCTTTTAGGGCTGGGAGTTTGGCCTAGTGGTAGAGTGTTTGCCTGGCATGCACGAAGACCCGGGTTCGATTCCTCGGTACCATATACTTAGAAAAAGCCAGAAGTAGTGCTGAGGCTCAAGTGGTAGAGCTCTAGCGTTGAGAAAAATTCAAGGACAGTGCTCAGGCCCTGAGCTGAAGCCCAGGACTGGCAAAAAATCCCCTTTTATCTTTGTTGTGGCATAACTTATTAATATATGTAACTAATACCCCTAGATGTCATTATACCCATTTGCTCACTATGACATATAGTTGAAACCCCAGAAGTCAGATTTAGCCACTGACAATCGGAGACTAAGATACTGTGTCTAAGTCATACTTCCATGTTGGCAATTTCCTGGCATCAAAGCGATTGAGATGAAGTGGTTAGGTTTAAATGTCATGGCACAATTGTCCCTCTCAAGTGAACCTGGACCTTACTAGCATGTTCATGGGTCAGGAGCTATTAGACAATTGTCCAAGAAGAATGGAAAATGAATATGTTTCCCGATGAAAACACCTATAAGGAACATCAATAAGTCATTCGTCCCTCTTGTAAAGTGTTCATAACCTTAAAATGTTCATGGTTTGAGAACTCCTTTGCAATGGCCTAAGTGACCTAATGCTCCTGAAGTTACCAAATTCAGGATGTGTGTTCCTCTATCCTCCAGTTCTGGAAGCAATTGTAATGGGTCCCACTGGTTTGACCTTCAGATTTATCAAAATTGTGTCTTTGGGCCATCTTTACTTCTCCCAAGAAGTCTCTCTTTAAGTTATAAGCACATTTACTAATTGGGATGCTAGTATGTGAATGCTAATTTTTAAGCTCTGTTCTTTCTGTTAACAAGTGAAAATATGGCCAGGAAAAATGGCCAAGAGATGCTCTCTGATCATAAAGGAAATGCAAAGCAAAACAACATTGAGCACATACCTCATCGCAGTAAGAGTGGCCATTATGAATAAAAACTAACAACAGTAGCTTCTGGCAAGAACGCAGCCCAAAGGGAAGCCTAATACACTGTTGGTAGAAATGTGTGTTCTAACACTCTGAAAAATGGTATGGTTCCTTAAAAATTTAAACATAAAACTACTCTATAGTCCAGCAATGCACTCCTAGGTAGTCACCCAAAAGATCACAAACCAGATTACAGTAAAATCACCAGCACAACCGCACACATTGCAGCGCTATTCACCATAGCCAAGGTATGGACTCAGCCTGGATACCCATCAATGGACGAACGGAGAACTCTACAACTTGGGGGTTGGGGTGGGTGAAGGGAAAATGGGAGAAAAACATGGGAGGGGTAACAACGTCCAATAAGAAATATACCCAAGGAGCTGGGAGTTTGGCCTAGTGGTAGAGTGCTTGCCTAGTGTGAATGAAGGCCCGGGTTCAATTCCTCGGTAACACATACACAGAAAAATGCCGGAAGTGGTGCTGTGGCTCAAGTGGTAGAGCTCTAGCCTTGAGAAAATCCAAGGACAGTGCTCAGACCCTGAGCTCAAGCCCAGGGCTGGCAAAAGAAAAAAGAAGAAATATACTCACTACCTATGTATATAACCATAACCCTTCTGTACATCACCCTGACAAAATTAAATTTAAAAATAAAAATAACTAAATAAAATAATGTGGTATATATACACACAATGGAATTTTACTCATCCATTAGAAAGAATGATATCATACCAGTTGGGAAAACTTGAAAAAATTCTATTAAGTGAAATAATGAGGCCCAGATAGACAACGTACATGTACTTTCCTTCCTGTGTAGAAACTACAATTAGCCTACAAACCTATAATTAAACACATTGGTTGGAATGCCTCTAAAATATTTTAGAGATAAGCAGCTCTTATCCACTAACAGTTAACACTGAGCAATAATTAAACAGAGAATCATATTACACATACATGTGATAGAATACCATTGGAACATAAACCAACTAGCTGTCTACAGAGAACTTTCCTTTGGAGGAATATAAAACCCAGTCTTAAAATTTTATCTTAACATATCTTAAGACTAAAATCCAAAAAGAAAGGAATGATTTGGTCCAGTCCAAAATAGCTTTATGATTAGCTTTTTATTCCCCTGGGCTTTTTTCCTGTTTCTCTCTCTCTCCCTCCTCTCTCTCCCTTTCCCCCGCTCTCTCCCTGAATCCCTGCCAGAGAAGAAATGCTACAGCTCCCATCTTTTAAATATGTAGATCCCTGACATTTGGTTGCTTCATGAATTTTACATTGCATAATGACAAGTGTTTAATTTTATAAACTGCTCCAGTAATAGATCATTTTCAAGGAGAGGCCTAATCTGGAAATGCAGTGTAAAGTGCTGTTGCTGAATTAGACAAATGTCTTCCCTGAGCCAGCGATCCTTTCTGTAGTAAATGTTTTCAAGCACTGATGGATTGGAAGCTATGGAAATAGTCTCAACACCCAGCTGGCTGACAGTCAGAAGTGAGGTGATGCTTCTAGATTGGTGGAAAACAATCCTCAAAAGATCTCAGGAATAGTCCGGGAATTTGGCCTAGTGGCAGAGTGCTTGCCTGGCATGCATGAAGACCTGGGTTTGATTCTTCGGTACCACATAAATAGAAAAGCTAGAACTAGTGCTGTGGCTCAAGTGGTAGAGCACTAACCTTGAGGAAAGCCCAAAGATAGTGCTCAGGCCCTGAGTCCAGTCCCCAGGACTGGCAAAAAAAAAAGAAAAAATGGGTTCTCAGGAATAAACACAAATAATTGATTTTGAACGTCCTTGTTCGGTCTGATTTCTGATTCTTTCCTCATCACCACAAAAAAAATTGAAGGGAGATAAGGGGAAACAAGCATCTTTTCTGGGTTCTAGGAAAATGTTTGGCACTCTAGAATCTATGTCATGCTTATCTTGTCTTCTTGGTCACCAGACAGAAGAAAATCTTCATATGTCAGCAAGCTCATGTGGGTTTGAGTCTGGACTTGGGGGAGAAACCATAATGACGTGTTAAGCAGTTGATAATAAATGTCTTGTGTCCAATGTTTCTGACATGATTTGGCTTTAGAAAAGTCACTGGCCTATTCCTTGGTTTCCTTACTTCTAAAATATGCTTAGGAGTTTTCTCTACTTAACACAATTCTGACTAAGGAAAAATAAGATTAATTTCACAAGTAAGGGGCAGTAAAATGTGGCAGCTGGTAAAAGAATGAGGCAAGCTTCACAAGTTATATATGAAGATTGTTCATTATACACAATTAAACCAATCTCCTCCTTACTGTGGAGATCCTAAATAAACTCAGTAAAAACTTTGAAAAGACATTGTGGTATGTCAAGAGTTAAAATAATACACTTAGAACATTCACAAACCCAGTATATTTAGCAAAGGAGCTACACCCCCCAAAAAAACAAAGTTATATATTCAGGTTACCTGCATCCACTCCTTCGGGTGTCAGAAGGCAGCTAAATTAGGGAGATGGTGAGAAAGAATAGAGATGCCTGAGCCTAAATGATGTTTATGGAGTAAATACTGCACTTAAGCACTCAACATACCTCAAACAGAACCTTCTATAACCCTTTAAAATAACCATACAAATATTGTTATCATTATATATACATCATAAGTTACCAGAATAAGTTTTACACAGGTTAAGAAACACGTTTGAGGTCATACAGTAGGGACTGAAATAGGATTTCAACCCCATAAGTCAGATTTTGGACTTGTCAGATTTGTCTAATTGATGTCCTGAAACATGAAACCACAGGGGCCCTGCATCTTGCCAACCTGATTACTTTTACGAATTGATAATAAATGAAGTTGGTCAGGAATATTTCAGATTTACATTTTTGGAGGGGGGAAGAAGGCTATTATTGGTGCTTGAACTTGGGGATCAGCTTGCTTGCTCATGTTCGGTATTATTTGAACTACACTTCTAGCTTTCCTTTTTGCTAATTAATTGAAGGGAAAGCTCAGAGATTTCTTACTGTGGATTGGCTTCAAACCTTGATTCTCTCCATCTCAATTTCCTGGGAACCTAGGGTTATAGGTATGTGCCACCGACGCTGGGCATGGACTCAGGCTTTTTGACATTTGTCTATTTGTGTCAATACCAGACTCACGTTCCCAGACTTCACTGACCTTTCCTGCTTCCAGGAACTGTTCTCTTTTGTTTTGTTAATTCTGTCACCTGGAACTCATAGAATCGCTTACCTAGTGCTATTGATTCTATAACCTAGTATTCATACCATCTTTCTTTAAACTTCTCGGACACTATCTTTTCTAGGATCCTTCTTCATCTGACAGAATTTCTTTGAATTTTCACTACTTTCACTTTTGTCCATTTAAAAGGAAATAATACTTGTCATTCTTTCCAAAGTCTACTATCTCTTGCGGAGACCTGTTCTAATAGTTCTTTCTCATATGCTTTCTATCTTTAATCTCCTATTTTCTCTAGGAACACATTACAGCCAGGGGGCTTTAGCAGGCCTAGACAATGAACTAACATTGCTGAATATCTCCTATGTGCCAGACACTGTATTACCTAATTTGCACATAATATTTCATTTAGTCTTCCAAGCAACCGCAAAAGATAGATTTTATTATTGGCAGTCAGACAAAAGAAAAATTATCCTTAAAACAATAAATAACTTGTCCAAAATCATGAAGAAAATAAGTGGGTAGTGCCAGGAGGATTAAAACCAAGTTTGATTCCAACTTGCACATTCTTTCACTGATCTCATTTGGTTCCTCAAATAAATAATCTCTTTCCTACATCCCTGTTAAGTTCTCATTTTGTTTTCCACTGCCAAACTTCAGTTAACTACTGCAAGTGTTTATTAAATACTAGTTAAGTTCAAGGAGAAAACAGAGATGAACGGCACAATCTGTATCAGAAATTCATGAATGAAGAACCTATAAGTACATAAATACAATATGACAAACAAGACAGGAAGAAATATGAAACGAGTAGAGTCCTCTAAGAATCAGATAAAGACCAGTTAACACTAAAGGGTGGGACCAAGCAGAGAATTTCATCAACAATTAGTTTTTGAGTTTCCCTTCAAGCCTTCAAGCCACTTCCCAATTGACTAGAATTCCATCTTAGAAATGTCATATAACCGTAGAATTGGTCTTTCCAACTCTGGACCCTTCCTTTTTTTTTCCATTCCTATCTCCTGGGCACCTTCATTATTCTCAACCCAAGTTCTTTACTTCCTGAATAAATGCTATCTATGGCTCTCTGCTGCCTGCTGATCTGGAGTGTGCTCATTAATTACAGTCTTAATAATAAAGACCTAACTTGCAGAATAAGATGAACACATTAGTCAGGACAAAAGATGCGAAAACAAAAATCATTCTAAAAGTAAGCTGTTATAAATATTATTATATATTCCATATCTGGGCCAGTATCAGTTTCCTAAACCTACCTTTGGCTTTAAAGTATATCCACTCCTGCTTCTATAAATGTAGAGCTCTCTCTATCTTTCTTACTTTAAAACTCTGTTTTAGATATGTCTCAAAACTATTGATGAAACAGTCTTAAAGAAACATTATCTCAATGAAAAATTTCTTCCAATTTCTCTAAGCATTCCCATTCCCAGGGTTTTACTTCTTCCTTCCCAAAGCATATGCTACGACAAACCATATATTATAGAAGATTCAGTGTTTGTCATAGATTCCTTGGTTGATTGTAAACTATTTGATGACGACATCCACTCCATTCATCTTGCTAAGGTTTATATACCTAGCACAGAGTTTTATGTAAAGCACACATTTGCATATTGGATTCATACAAAGACTACCGTGAGAGGAGACTAGTTAGTCTGTACATACTGTAGGATAATTTCAGCAGAGGAAATGAGAGGAAGTTTTCATTCATTGCTTACTTAGATTTATTCTTATTAGTTATTCTTCTCCATCCGTTCTTTCTTCCCTTTCTCCGTGTTATTCATCTCAAGTCATTTAAGTGAAATCTTGTTATAAAATATTAAGACAAATGAAGTTACGAGGAGAACATCAGACCCAAAGAAATCTGGAACTACAGTCAAAGCCAAGGCTTTCCTTTGTCTGGGAAAACTCAGAGCACAGTCCAGTTAGCCTCTCCAAACTGGCTGTGACTCAAAGAACAGGCAAGAAGCCAAAGGATATCTGAGCTCTGACTCATGTAAACAGAGGACAATGCCAAAAGCTTGCAGCCAGCCCCAGGTGTGCAGGCAGCAGCCTTGTATTCACCTCTCAGTGACCCTGAAGTCTGCAGAGCTTTATCTCTGGTTCTACCATTACTACTGCCTGGCTCCATCAGGGTTGGAGAGCAGGTACTGTCACTTAGAATTCCCAAGAGGTCTAGACATTGTACCTTCTCAACCTGGGCACATATTCAGACCTTAGAGATAGATCTTCTATTTTATCTTTTCTCAAAAAGTTAAACATGCTTTCTCTTTGTCCCAATCCCAGTTACTCGACTATGGGACCTTCTAGCAACTCACTAATGTTGGCAAGATATGCTGCCATCTTCTACCTCTGTAGAAGTGGGTAGAAAAATCAGGAGTAGTGTACAGTTCTCTTCCTTTTCTGATCATGGTTTTTCTTAAGTAAAATGGAATTTAAAACATGTACAAAACATTTGATCTGGAAATGGGGCAAGTCAATGTAAGGAAATAAAACTTTTGTCTAAGTGTCTTTTTGATTAGCTGGGCTTTTCCCCACTTTCTGTAAGAAAGGAGGTGAAATATTCAGTTTCTTGTCACTAAGGGCAGGAATTTAGCTAAGGGTGGTGACAGCTGATTCTTACCCACAGTTGTTTTTGGTTTGTGTATGTGTGTGTGTGTAGCCCTGGGGTTTGAACTCTGAGTGTCGGAACTATCCTTAGCTTTTTTTTTTTCCATGCTCAAGACTGACACTCTACCACTTGAGCCATGGCTCCATGTCCAATTTTTTGCTGGTTAATGGGAAATAAGTCTCCTGTATTCCTTCTTAGGAGGGCTTTGAACCACAATCCTCAGGTCTCAGCTTCCTGAATAACTAGAGTTACAAGATATTAGCTGTTCCACCCCAACTCTCCCCAGCTCACAGTTGTAATTTAGTAATTTTATTCCTCCCTATCAAAAGAGAGTACAATTTCATAGACAAGTGTCATTGCAAAAGGTGCAATGGTTCACCAGATCTGAAAGAGAGAACATGGAAGTGTTTGCCTGCATCCCAAACAGCTTTGTAACTACTGGTTTTCTGTCTGAGACTCCAACTCTAAAATTTTCCTGGTCTACCTGGCGGATCACATGGATGTACATACTTTGAAGGACCCCTGAAACAGGGGGTATTGTGGTGGTGATTGCTTCACCTAAATCAGGTGTTAAAAAGTTCTTGAAAGTTGTTTCCTTGATGGAATAGCTCCCCTCTTCCACGAACCACCATCTTTCTCCTGACTTCCTATTTTCAGGATATTTTATCCTAGCAAGGGTTGCAAATGTTTTTTTCTGCCTACTCCCTCTTAACTGTGATGAGGATATTACATCTGTCCTAGCACTAACATTAGGGAGAAGTATATCTCTCAAGCAGGAATCAGCAAAAGTAAATTAATAAATTGATAAATAAAATATAGGATACCCTTCAAAGAAGGTAAAATCAGAATCTTAAACTACTCACATCTCTTGTGATTAATTTGGAAATCTATCAAGCTATTCTGTGTGGTTACTATTTCTTTTATTTGAGCAGAGTTGACCAATAAAAAATTTGAGTTCGTGCTTTCAACAAGAACCTGAGAAGCCAATGAAAGGAAAGAAATGGGTTACTTTCTTTTAAATCATAGAACACTATTATATGTGGTGAGGGGGCATTATGTGCAGGTACTGGGGCTTGAACTCAGAACCTGGGCAATGTCGTTCAGCTTTTTTTACTCAAGGTTCTCAAGGCTGGTGTTCTACCATTTGAATAACAGCTCTACTTCTGTGGCTTTCGCTGGTTAATTAGAGATGAGAGTCTCAGATGCGGGACTCAGACTGCAGTCATTATATCTTGACTTCTTGAGAAGCTAGAATTGTAACTGTAAACCACTGGTTCACTTGTGAATTAGTTCTCCATCCCTTTAACTCATTCCTTTTAGTCAAAACTCCTTGGTTTATCCTAGTTCCAATGAAGAGGTTAGTGCTTTTCCTTGGGAAAGAAATGAACACACACACACACACACACACACACACACACACACACACACACAGAGCAGACTCTAAGGGGCTGACTACTCTGACTTAGAACAGCTATGAATGAAGTATTTTTTTCTTTTTTTCATGTTTTTTATTTTTTATTGTAATTAATAGAAGGGTTACATTATATTCACCAGATAAAAGGTGCGTTACTACACAAATATTGATACCCTTTCTCATGACATGGTCCCCATTTCTCTCTCCCCCTCTCCCTGCACAACTTGATTTCCCCCCTTCCCTATCCAATTTCAAATAACCAATTGGGCACATATAAAATATATCAGATAACAAGGTGAAATATTGTAACAATATGAGATAATCAAGGGAGAACAAAAGAGATGAGAGATAGCATAGAACATTAAGGATCACAGTCACTCATTATATGGCTTTTGTTTCCTTATCCTAGAGGTCCTTACATTTAGTGTCATACTAGATGGCCTATGTATCTATATTTTGTTCTATTGTAAATCTCTGCTAGGAGAGCCCAAGGTTCCTACTGATTATGACAAATGAGGAAGACTATTGGGCCTATGTTCCTTTGAGCCTGGCTTACTTCACTTAATATGATTTTTTCTAAGTCTTTCCATTTCCTTACAAATGGGCCAATGTCATTCTTTCTGACAGCAGCATAGAATTCCATTGTGTACAAATACCATATCTTGTTGATCCACTCATCAACTGAGGGACATCTAGGTTGGTTCCATATCTTTGCTATGGTAAATAGTGCTGCAATGAACATTGTTGTGCTAGTGGATTTAGTATGTCCTTGTTTCTGGACAATTGGGTAAATGCCAAGTAGTGGAATTCCTGGGTCATAGGGGAGTCATATGTTTAGTACTTTGAGGAACTGCCATACTGCTTTCCATAGTGGTTGAACGAGTTTTCACTCCCACCAACAGTGTAGTAGTGATCCCTCCTGGCCACATGCCCTCCAGCATCTGTTATTAGATTTCTTGATCCTGGCCATTCTAACTGGAGTGAGGTGGAATCTTAGCATTGTTTTGATTTGCATTTCTTTTATGACCAGAGATGTCGAGCATTTCTTCATGTGTCTATAAATCCACTAGCACAATGATGTTCATTGTAGCACTATTTACCATAGCAGAGATATGGAACCAACCCAGATGTCCCTCAGTTGATGAGTGGATCAACAAGATGTGGTATTTATACACAATGGAATTCTATGCTGCTGTCAGAAAGAACGATATTGCCCATTTGTAAGGAAATGGAAAGACTTCGAAAAAATCATATTAAGTGAAGTAAGCCAGACTCAAAGGAACATAGGCTCAATGGTTTCCCTCATCTGACATAATCAGTAGAAACCTTGGGCTCTCCTAGCAGAGATTCACAATAGAACAAAATCTAGATACATAAGGCCATATAGTATGACGCTAAATGTAAGGACCTCCAAGATGAAGAAACAAAAGCCATATAATGAGTGATTGTTGTCCTTAACATACTATGTTATCTCTCATCTCTTTTACTGTCCCTTGGTTGTCTCATATTGTTACAACATTTCACCTTTCTGTCTGATATATTTTATATATGCTTAATTGGTTATTTGAAATAGGAGAAGGTAAGGGGGAATTCAAGTTGTGCGGGAGGTGGAGGGGAGGGAAATGGGGACCATGACTTGAAAAAGGGTATCAAGTAATGTACCTTCTATCTGATGAATATAATATAATCTTTCTATTAATTACAATAAAAAATATTTGAAAAAAGAAGGAATAGGAGATACACTAGGCCTCCTTGGCACAAGTCGAAACTTTCTTAATAAGGACCAAGTAACACAACAAATCAGAGAAAGGCTGGATAAGTGGGACTGCATTAAACTGCAGAGCTTCTGTATGGCAAAGGACATAGCTAGTAAATTAATTAGGAAGCCTACAGAGTGGGAGAAGATCTTCACCAACCAAACAACGGACAAAGGCCTCATATCTAAAATATATCAACAGCTCAGAAAATTGAATCACTCCCAAACTAATCTCCAAAGAAACAATCATCCCATTAAAAGATGGGCCAAAGACTTAAAGAGAGTCTTCTCTGAACTGTGAACTCAGCTCTACCAGATAGGTTCTTTGTGGATGTATGGAAACAAAATCATGCACATAATGTGCTGGTTACTGTAATGAATCAAGTAGCATTTGACTTTTGAATCCAGACAAATGCTTATAGGAGAGGGGACTCATAACTTGGAGATGTGAATTCGAATCACACTAAATCAAGCAAATAGCTCAGCTGTATGAACCACTTGCTGCAATTAATCTACATAGTAGATCATCAGCGTTGGTTGAGTATGGAGAGGCCTTGATTTCAAACCCCATGCAAAGCTATATAAAGACTTGAAATCCTGTAAGTGTAAATGGAAGACAGTTGTATACAGCTTCTTTCTAGTTTGTCTCTGAAAGAAGTATCTTTCTACAAATCCAATTTTCAAATATGCTCATCACTGGTAACTTTTTCTCCATTTACTTTGAATGTGTCTATAATAAGTAGAGCCAAGTTTGCCGGTCACCATATTAATCCAAGAATAAGAAATGGAAAAAAAAAACTGATTCATTTCCTATTCCATAATTTTAAATAAAATTTAACAACAACAAAAAAACTCCTCTAAAAATCTCCCTTATGGATTTCGATGGTTCAGAAATATGCAGAGCACTTGAAAGCAATAAAAGAAATAACCTAAGAAAATTAAGCAAAATGAATTTGCAATTAGTTTGTGAAATTGCGATAAATGCATTCTGAAAGCAAAGAGTAAAATGTAACTTTCTTCAGTATAATTTGAAATTGCCTTTTGTGCTTAATATAGTTCACTTATAATTAGATGAAGATTTTGTTCTGGTTTGAAACATTCAAAGTTCCATCTTGAGATTGCTATGTACTGTGTACACAGAACTTTTCAGCAAGAAAGCCTGCTGCTGCCGCCGCCGCGTTTGCTTTGACAGCCTTTATCCTAGTTTTATAGAAATGAAAGAGTGAAAGAACACAGCTGGTTTGAACAATGGAGCATGTTCAACATTAGGCCAAACACTTTAGATATTGCAAAATATTGCAGGCTATATTTATAGCTCTTAGCAGGTTTTTGAAATTCATGCTGATACTGCCTTACTCCTGCTTATTGGACCAAATTGCCATTTAATGATTAAATTATCTTTTGGTTTTTTAAAAAAAATGCTTTCAAAGGCAGTGGCACTTAGACTAACCTCTTGGCAAATATCAAAACAGCAATAACTTGAAATCCCTTCTAAAGTATTTCAAGACGTTGTTAAAATTCCAGATCATTCTGTTTACCTAGCAGGCTTACAATTTTTGTGTTGATCTGCCTTATTTTTTTCCATAAAGAAAAGGAATATCCTCTTTTGGGATAACCTCTCTTCTAGTCATAAAACTGTACACTGATTCACATGTCAGAATCTTCCAGAAAACCACCCAAGGGAAAATAAGAATAGGACTTCAGGTAATCGCCTGAACTGTTTAAGCTTTCCCCTTCATAGCAGTTTTTTTTTAATCTCTTGCTTAAAAAAATAGAATTCTGAATGTTTGGGGAATGCTGGCAAGCACTCACACCTCTTCATATTAATAACATAAGGAGTAGTCAAAAGAAGTGGGTACAAAAATTAATTTAAAAAAAGAAGTAGGTAGTGGTTATAAGTTTAATGAAGTTGAGCCAATAAAATTTTGCATAACAATGGAATTTCTGCAGGTTGTTCTAACACACCTGTGTGTTTCAAGGGCTAGTTCTAATGCTACCCTATCCTTCCTACAGCAGCTGTTATTTTTGTAGCCCATGACCATTTATCATCATTGCTACATTTGTGAGATATAATTAGAGTATGAGCACTTTGCCTCCTGATCCAATAGTAATGATGTTGATGAGAATGACCATTTAATGAATTGCCCATTGTGTGTCAAGACCGATCTTACATGCTTTATTTATTTTTCTAGAAAAATGCTTGAAAGAAATTACTTTGGCCTCTGTTTCATTAATTTATAACAAACTACTCCAAAACTCTTGACTATTTATTTCTAACAACTTTTCAATGTCAGATGAGTAGGATCTCAGTAACTTCTTATCTGAAAAGTTGACTGGGACCAGAGAGTTCAAAATCATCTCATTCACATGTGTGGAAATTGGCACTGGTTGGCAGCCGAGTCAAAGCCAGTATTCTTTGTGTTATCTTACATAGTTTCTTCAAAGCAGACGAAAGTTTTCTCATGGCTGCATCCTATCAACATTTGTGCAGTATTCCCATGTGGGCTGCTCTAGCATGTTTGTCAAGTGATAGATTGAGGGAACCTGACAAAGGGCTAGTGACATGCGAGAAACATATTGATGTAAATGCAGCAGCACTTAGTAATCCATGACATCCACCTTAAAAGAGAAGTCTTCCTTTTTTCAGAACCCAACAAGTATTTCAGAGCTCAGAGGCCTCCAAGGAGGGTATTCTATGCTTCTAAATCTGATCTATATTCATATACATATATATATAATTTTTTTGCCAGTCCTGGGCTTGACCTCAGGGCCTGAGCACTGTTCTTAGACTTTCTCAAGGCTAGAGCTCTACCACTTGAGCCTCAGCACCACTTCTGGCTTTTTTTCTATGCATGTGGTATTGAGGAATCGAACCTGGGTCTTCGTGCATGCTAGGCAAGCACTCAACCACTAGGCCAAACTCCCAGCCCACATATGTATAATTTTTATTTTTGCAAAGTTGTTCTATAATGGGTTAGAGTTATATGAACCATATCTCCCCTCGCTCTCTTCCAGTTTTTTTTCCTTCTGTCCCCACTCAGTTCATTTCCGACATAGCATCTAGTGAGTTTGTAAAACCTAAAAGTGTTTTAAAAATCTCTTGCTTCCTTCTTTTAAGGCTCTCATAGCATAAAGTTAGGACTTGTAGACATGTAAGCTTCTTTCAAGATTCCTCCAGTTGATTTGTATCAGTTGACTCCATGGCATCTCTTTAAACAGCTGGAAAGCCAGCTTTACAAAAAGGCTTAAGTTTACAATTTAATTATGAATCCAAAGCCTGAATTGGTGTTATGGTTCTTCATGAATGAGACACAGAGCTGTCCCACTGAATTTACTCTACCAAAGCTATCATTCGTGTCAAAAACAGCAGAAAACCAGCAAATTTTCTGCAACATTCCCATCCCAAATATTTTAATCTCAGGTAAAAGGACAATTTGCCTGAGTGCCAGTATTAGTTGAGGATAAGAACATAATACCTTTTTAGAAGTCCTGTACTTAGAGCCACAAATTTGCTAGGCACAGATGCTCTACCACTTGAGCCACTCTCAAGTATTTTTTTGTCTTTATTTTTCAGATAGGTTCTTCTACTTTTGCTCAAAACTCTTTCAGATCCCCAGGCTAGTAGAACATAATCATTTTATCCAACACAAAACCAACTGCTAACAACTTTTTGAAGTCAAGACTTTTTAAACCAAAGAGTTACACAATCCACACAAATAGAAGAAATTTAGTAAATCTAATTTTTCCTGTTTTACTTTTATGAAGGCTTTGAGAATAACCATGTCCTTTCCTCTTTTATTTCCCATAGTAACATATCCAAAGCGGAGTCTCACTAGAGTTTGATATGACGCTTTGACTATTGCTTTCAACTATACCATTCTTATTTTCTTTCTGTGTGACTCTTACTGTACTGAGAACACAGGCCTTTGAGAATTTCCCTAGCTCCCAACATGCCGCACTCTTTTGCATTCCCAAATAAAGCTCCTTGTAGACAAGAGGTGTATCTTTTCATCTCAGAATTTTCCAAACTAACTTCCAAGGATCTACACTCAGTAAATGCTTTTTCAATTCAAGTCTTCTAGTGACAGGGTGGGGGGAGGGAAAAGGGGGTGAAACAAGAAGGGGTATCAAGTAAAGTACCCACTACCTGATGAATGTAACTGTAAACCCCTATACATTATCCCAACAACAAAATAAAATTTAAAAAAAGCAAAACAACCCCAACAAAAAGTAAAGTCACTAGAGGAGAAAAAACCCTCAGAGTATGTATAGAGATCTGGTAGAGGTAAAGAAAATTTTAAATTTTCAGATAAATATACTGGGCTCATGGGTATAATGAGACATTTGTTACATGTCACAGGCTTAGTAGCTGAAAAGGGGTAATTCTTTGGGAATCCTATTGAACTATAAGAATTAAAAATCACAAAATCTGATTGTTGGGTTGTGAGTGTGTGTGTGTGTGTGTGTGTGTGTGTGTGTGTGTGTGTGTGTGTGTGTGTGCTATTCCTGGGGCTTGAACTCAGGACCTGGGCACTGTCCCTGAGCTTTTGTGCTCAGACTAGCTCTCTATCACTTGAACCAAAGCTCCACTCTGGCTTTTTAGTGTTTAATTGAACATAAGAGTCTCACAGACTGTCTCTACGTAGGCTGGCTTTAAACCTTGATCTCCAGTTCTTAGCCTCCTGTGAAGCTAGAATTACAGGCATGAGCCACTGGTACCAGATGGTTGGGTTATTTTTTTAATTGGGTCTCCCCTGATCTGTAACCTCCTTTTGACTCAGAAAATCCCTATAATACATTGTATTATGTTTGATTCATCTGGACCTATTAAGTGATGTTTGAAATATTGAAGAAGAGACTGAATGTGGTACTAGGTAACCATATGTGATTCTCTAGAGACTCTTGTTTGCCTTCTTGATTATATATAAATTACAAATATCAGAATGTTGATGATATCTTAGCACAGAGTTGTGAGCTATAGGATGTAACAGTTGAAAAGAAACAGACTAAAATCATGCATATTTATGACAATTCAGCTCTATAGAATATAAAAAATTAACAGCAGGTTTTGGAACTCAACTTATTCATACTTACCCATTCCAAAACTTGGGTCTTCAAGTATTACCAGCATTTATGTATTCACCATTATGAGTGTGGTCATCTATACAAGAGCATCATGCCATCATTTACTCACTGATGGATAGAATAACTTCATTGAATTTCTTTACTTGTTTGTTTTAAATGGAGCAAACGCTGCGTATTATTTTGGTTTATTTTATGCACAGAGCAATATATTAACCTTACAAACCACAAACTAAGGTTAAAGTCTCAAAAATGAATTTTTAAAAGAAGTATTTCCTTTTTTGCCTATAGATAGGTAATTCATATTCCCATATGATGATCCACACTAAAATGGAGTAGAAAAGGACATCTTTCTTCCTTAAGAGCTCAAGAGTGTTTTCTTCAACATTTTTCTCTCTGGTCTCATCTGAATCAGATCCATAAAAATCACTGTGGAATTTCCAGCACCTTCATAACCAGGTACTGAGAAATTCCAGTCTCTTTTCTACAGCATGCAAGACTCTTCAGTAGCAGATGTTGTTTGCTGCCAACCTCTCCCGCGTCTCACATGGCTCACTCTGTGTTTGCAGAGAACAAATAGAGATGAGTAGGGGTCCTGCCTCACCTACCATGTTGCTTAGGGAATGTTTTCAAGCTGTGTCTGAGGGACAGTCCATCATAGGCATGGAAATTCCAGCCACTGCAACAGAATAATGGAAGCTGTAAACATCATGAATCATCTTCTGAGAACTTTTATTCCTTGTAAGGTTCTCAGTTCTTATTTAGAGTATTTCTATGATTTGTAAGGTATAATTATGGAATTCAAAAACTGGAGAAGATACTAGAATATTCTAAGCTAATCTAGTATCCTCATTTTAGAGATGAGAAAACTCAAGCTTACAAGTTCAAACGATTAACTTGCTCAACTACTAGTAAATAAAACAAAAGGGAGTGGAATTTATAATATTAAATGATAGATTCATGTATGCATTTTTTCCTAAGGAGCAAATTCATTCGTATGCCAGAGCTTCTGTTCCAATGCCGTCTCATTGCTAAATTTCACTTCTTATTTTGCATTTTCAATTAGACTCAAGGTGAAATGTCTCTTTATGGAAATCTTGACTCACTTTTACCTGTCGTTGTGGGTGTATTAAAGTATATGAAGTTATAAAAAGGTATGAAATATGAATATAATCTAGTTTAATTACTTCCATCCTCCAAAAACTATGATTGCGGCTGAATGTCAGTGAAATCTCCAGTGGTTGAACTTCATGCTTAGAAAACTAGTGAGCAGAATAAAAGGCTGGAGAACAGGGAATTGATTGAGGACAACCGACATTTATCTCACCAAAAAAAACATGTTCCTGTGATGGAAAAATGATAGTTTCCTATAGCATCAGTGAGTCAAAGATGATGACAACAGTTGGCAAAGTTAATCCAACCCAAGTTCAGTCAATATGTATAGAGAGAGATCACTGAGCCACTTCTGAAATGAAAAAGCACTTAAAACATTTCTATTTGATAACCTTCCTTCGACTTCCTGTCTGTTCTTTTCCATTACCCACCAGATAAAACCTTGGCAAATGAATCATAGCTAAAGACTGGCTGTTAAGGTGCAATTCTTTGAACAGGTTGGTGTCAGCAGCTCTCTTTTAACTTTCAAGATGATCAGCCTTGATAAAAATAACTTTCTTCTAAGTTTTAAACATTTGTGTTTGTGTTCATCAGTTTTATCTTTGCTTATGAAGTTGATCTTTGGCTCTTCAAAGCTACATATCTAAAAAAAAAAAGTACAAGATTTTCTGAAAGTCTAAAGGGCTCTTGCTGTGGACAGTCACCTCTGGCACTGCTTGGGAGTTTGTTTGACCTGGAAAGAAATAAATAGCTCATGTCTACTTGCCCAGACCAAATATTGTTCTCTCGGGCCAAACATTTCCAGACAAAGAAAGCATTTCTTAAGCGTTCTGTCTATCGAAGATGCCTTCCCTAGTTTCTGCCACCCATGATATTTTTACTTCCTGTGCTGCATGACTTTCTTCCCTTTCTTTTATTCTCATCTTCGGATCCTAATACATCTCCATGCACATACATATACCTACCATCTTTCCTACTGCCTCATGAAACCCAGTCTTCCAACAGGCATCAGATACTGTTGCATTGTCATCATGTTTAATCACAGAGAAAATGTACTCTTTCCAAGGTATAGAGTTGGGAAGGTTGGAAGTACGTGTGTTGTGGGGTACTCAGCTATTACATGACGTGAAAATTTGGAGAAAACCTCATCTTGTGCATGTGTTTATGTAAATGCACTGGTCCTAGAGCTTGAAGTCAGGACCTGGGTACTTGTCTCTAAACTTGCTCATAGCTGGTGTTTTATCACTTGTATCCATAGCTCCATTTCTGGTATTTATTAATTTTTTATTGGTTAGTCAGACATAAGAGTCTCATAGACTTCCTCCTGCGCTGGCTGTCAACTGTGATCCTCAGATCTCAGGCTCCAGAGTAGCTAAGGTGACAGGGGTAAACAACCAGTTCCTCTCTGAGAGCCTAATTTATCAGGATTTATTACTGACTTGAAGAGGCAACTGTGATCAAAGTAAAAGATGGAGTTAATAGAGATATATTTAATTGGCTTAAGTTCAAATGCAAACACATACTGAATTTACCACCTCCTCTATCATCACCAAGGTGAAATGGTAGTACATTCATTCATATTTCTTTTTTATTTTTATCTTTTTTATCTTTTTATTGCTGGGGTATAGAGGGGTTACTAGTACATCCGCCAGGTAGTAGGTGCACTACTTCTCATACATTGATATCCCTTCTCATGTTTCTGTCCCCATTTCCCTCCCCTCACCCCATCCCAATCATCTTGTTTTTCCCCCTTCCCTTTCCTATTTCAAATAAACAAATAAATGTATGTATAATATACCAGGTAACGAAGTCAGATACAGTAACATTATGAAATTAACCAAAGGGCAACAAAAGGAGAAGAGAAATAACATAGTACATTAAGAACAACAATCACATAAGATAAAGCTCTTGTTTCCATGTTCTAGAGAACCTTTCATTTAGTCTCATCCTGTATGACTTCATGTACCTAGGTTTTCAGCCATTGTAATCCTCTGCTAGGAGAGTCCTACGTGTGTACTAATAATTACAAATGAGGGAACCCTGGAGCCTATGTTCCATTGGGTCTGGCTTACTTCACTTAAGAGGATTTTTTTCTAAGTTTCCATTTCCTTACAAATGGGGCGATGTCATTCCTTCTGATGGCTGCATAGAATTACATTGTGTATAAATACCACATCTACTGAGAGGCATCTGGGTTGGTTCCCTATCTCCTCGATGGTAAATGAACATCATTGTGCAATGAACGTCGTTGGCTTTAGTATGAACTGGCTTTAGTATGTCCTTGTTTCTGGACAATTGGGTAAATGCAAAGGAGAGGGATTGCTGGGTCATAGGGGAGCTCTATGTTTAGTCATTTGAGGAACCGCCATAATGCTTTCCATAGTGGTTGAATGAGTTTATATTCCCACCAACAGTGTAGTATCGATCCCTCCTGATTACATCCCCACCAGCATCTGTTGTTATTAGATTTTTTGATCGTGGCTATTCTAACTAGAGTGAGGTGGAATCTCAGAGTTGTTTTGTTTTGTCTTTCTTTTATGGCCAGAGATGTGGAGCATTTCTTCATGTGCCTATAGGCCATTCTTATTTCCTCTTCAGAGAAGTCTTACTTTAAGTTTTTGGCCCACCTTTTAAGGGATGGTTGTTTCTTTGAAGATTTGCTTTGGACTCAATTCTTTGAGTTGTAGATATATTTTAGATATGAGGCCTTTGTCTGTTGCATGGCTAGTGAAGATCTTCTCCCATTGTGTGGACTCTCTATTTAACTTGCTAGCTATGTCCTTTGCCATTCATTCATATTTAATGTTCCACTTTATAAATTGCTTATTGACTAATTTTTTAACTTCATTTCACTTTAAGGTTTGTTAAATTTCATCGTTTCATGTATATGAAGGTTATTGAAAGGTAACATCTAATTGCTCTATGCACCTTTGGTGGATGATCTTGGTAGATCTTGTAGATCCAGAATATCTTTACTGTTTCTCCATAGTACCAAGGGCCTCTTGATTAGACCTGGGTGAAATGAAAATAAGGCTTACATTCTGTCCCTGTGGTCTTGTGCTATTTAGGGGAGTTGGGAAAATAAAGATTTAAGAAAAAAGAGGCTTAGCTAGAATCCATGACTCACAACTATCTTCCTAGTTACACAAAAAGCTGGGAGTTCAAGATCAGCCTGGGGGAAAAATTCTGTGAGACTTCAACTCAATTAAATAAAAGCTGAGCCTGATGGTACCTGTCTGTTATGTAAAATGCAATAGGAATCCTAAAACAGGCAAATCAGGGTCCAAACACTTACCCATTTAGAAAGGGGGAGACTATCTCAAAATAATGACTGCAAAAATATGGCTGGAGGTGTGGTTCAGCAACAAAGTACCTGTTTAGGTACTTAGTCCAAAGCCCCAGTATAGTACTGTCAAACAAATAAATAAATAGGCTAAGAGTGTGACCTAGTGGTAGAGTGCTTGCCTAGCATGCACAAAGCCCTGGGTTTGTTTCCTCACACAGAAAAAGCCAAAAGTTGTGCTGTGGTTCAAGTGGTTGAGTGCTAGCCTTGAGAAAAACCCATGAACAATGCCCAGGCAGAGTTCAAGCCCCAGGAGGCAAAAAAAATATAAATAAATAAATAAATAAATGTTAAAGAGTCTTAACTTAATAAGGTCTAACTTCCCCTGTATTTTAAATCTCTAGACTGTTTTAAATGTTTTAACTATAAATTATAAAATTAAAATGCTAGAAATTTAAAATGCATTCATTTGGCAAGAGGCAAATTCCTAATCAAAACCTCTCAGACTTACAATAAACAATGACATAAAACTGTATTTACTTTTATTACACATATAATCCATAAATTTTAATAAAGAAGAAAAATAAATAGACTTCTTAATCATCATTCTGAAAAAGAGATGATGGGATAATCCTGGAGGTTAAGTAAGATAATATACTTAAAGTGCTTGGACTTAGCATTGTGTGCTGCAGATGAAAGGTTTTTATCCATGTCACTTATTATTATTGGATGACGGCCTTTGAAAGTACTTATTGTCTATACATGACTCGTAAATGGATTTCAGTAGCTTTTGCCTAAAACTCAGAATAAGTTTTTCCATTCGGCATGGAAATAGCTAGGTGATTGACCTAATTTTTCGTTTTTCAATGAATTGATGTGGCATTATGTAGACCCAGTCTAAGTGGATCATTTATTCCAAAATAGCTGAATGATGAGCCACATACTTGACCTGCTTTCAGCCTCCCTATCAGGGGTGACAGCAGCAAGTTTATAGTTGAGTCCATGTGGAATTGAGCCTCATAAGAACATTAAAGAAAGCTGCAAATCAGCCAGGCCGCCATTTCTTAGCTGGCAAGTGAGTCTGTGCAATGGCAAGCACCTGACAAGTAGATGTGACATCTTGTAATTACTAGCAATATGATAATATATTCATAAGCCTCTTCCCCTTTTCTTTCTTTCTGTTTCTTGCTGTCTCTGTGTCTCTGTCTCTGTCCCTCTGTCTCTCTATCACTGTCTCTCTCCAATTAGAGCTGGGTAACAAAATATCTTTATCTTGCTTACCAACTCTGATCAATTGGGAGTATCATCTGCAAGTTTTAAATTAGGAAGGATTACACGATTAAAGAGTTCATCCAGAAAGAATTCTAATTGATCAGATTTGACATAAGAGAAGAAATGGGGCTTATTCTGAAGTGCATTTGCTAGATTAGTCCTGGTATAGAGAATCTTTAAATCTTTGCCAACTGAAAATGCTTCCAGCCACTCTTATAAAGAGCCATTAAAATAGAGAAGCCCTGGTTGGTGCCTTACTTGCAAAACTATTTTAAATTTGTTTTATACACACACTGCTGCCAGTGAGATTTCAAGATAGTGTTTACACAATTGCCCCCTGGCAGTCTGTAAAGTAGATAGATGGCCTACTGAGATTTGTACATTTTTCCCCTAAGTTGTAGTGAGAAGAGAAGCTCAGAAGTATCCTTGATGATTTTCATAAAGATAATTCACCTCTGAGCCACAAAATTCAGCTCTATGCCCACACTTTTTAAAATGATGAGGCTGGGGAAAGAATGGAATCTCTCTTGGGGAAATGAAGCGTAACTATATTGTCAAAGAAAGGCAGATAAAGAGACATTTTGTGCCGCAAGGATTCGGAAGAAAGAATGGTTCAACTTCTGGGGGGTAAATCCTTCTAAGGGAGGTACAGGTATTTAAGGTCCTCAGGGGGAGGGGCTTCACATCAGATGATGTCTGATTAAGTGTTCCCAGGCTGGCGGGTACCTTGGCATGTGAGACTGAAAGAATTGTTAAGAGCCATGACTCTGAGTTGATTTTAAAAGTCAACTTTCCAATCAAGTATGAGTGCTGGCCTCAGACCAGAAAAAAAAAAAAGGAAAAGATGATCCTAGGCGTCTTTAGCTGAGTTGACCATTTTCCCACCATCCTCACTTGATTCTCCCTCCAAGATTACCAATTTATTTGGTAAAATGGTTTGATTAGTAAAGATAACTATGGCTTTTGTCCGTGCAAGCCTTGTTGGTATCTGAGCAATAAAGATAGCATCACAGAAAGTAAATCCTATATTTTTCCTGATTGGATATGAATTTAAATCTAAATTTCTATTGCTCTCCATAAACTTCCAGGGGTGAACACTAAAGAAAAATATAAGACTTTACAGAAGAAAAATAAGACCTATAGACATTTTTGTCTTCAGAATGTTTGGACCAGTTCCTATGGGTTAGAATAGAACCAAAGCACCAGCATGTTCTGGTATGTCTTACAACATGATTTCAATACTTCCTCTCGAATTTGCTCTGAAATGACTCTCTTAATGTGCCGTTATTATTTCTGGTTGTATCCTCTCCCCATTATTATTTCTGCTTGTATCCTATCCTCCTTAAGTCAGGAAGCTTGGCATCAGCAATCAATCCTTTCCCAAAGCAATAACTTCATTCATCCCACTGACAAATTTCCTTTCTAATATCTGTATATCATGTCCTTTATATATCAATCAAAATCCTGTCCAGCTGGGTGCCAGTGGCTCATACCTGTACTGTTGGCTACTCAGGAGGCTTACAAGTGATGATTGTGGTTCAAAGTCAGCCTGGGCACAAAAGTCTGTGAGACTCTTATCTCCAATTAAGTGCCAGAAAACCAGAAGTGGTGCTGTGATTCAGAATGGTAGAGCACTAGCCTTAAGCTGAAGAGCTCAGGGACAGTGCCCAGGCCCAGAGTTCAAGCCCCATGATCAACAAAAACAACAACAACAACTACAGTCCTGTCCTGTGTCTCTATGGTGAGAGGCTCAGACTGCTGTATTACAAATACAGATGAGGACTGTTACCCAGTACCATGGTTAATTTTTATCAGTCAAAAAAAAAAAAAGGTAACAGAAGATCCTGATTCTGAAAGGCAATTCCGGAGGCCAGGAGAGACAGGACATTAAGACTTTGGGATGGAGAGGTTCATAAATGCAAAAGGAGGAACTCTAGAGGTGGCAAACATACTTGACCTAAAGTAGATGTTAACACCTGAGGAGATTGGCTCATGCCTGAAGCCTAGTACTCAAGACTTTCTGAGTACTGGCAGCTGACTGAAGAGTAAAAATGCTTCACAGCATTTCAATTTCCATTCAATTCAACAAATATTTACTAAGTCTCCATGCTTCACTCTCATCATTAAGGGATTGCTGGGAGGAAGAAAGGAGAAAATGACAACAAAGAAACTAGGTGATTTTCAGACAAAAATATTGGCTTCCACCAGCAATACTTTGTAGAATTTTACTATGTTGGTGTCTGTTTCGCATGTTGTTTCTGTTCAAACAAGCTAATCTTGTGCTTTATCAGTCTCTAATTTCTAACAATGCTCTCTGTCTCTCTCTTTTTATCTTCCTATTTCCCTTTCTTCTTTGCCTTCCCCTCTCTCTAAAATCTTTGAATGACCATAATTCTTATTGATAACAGGAAACATTTTTCTGCCTGTCCTTACTCCATCCCTTCCTCCTTATATTTTCAGTCCTTCTATTAGAACTTAAAGTTGTGTCTTCATTTCTCTCCTCCAAAGGCTTACTTGATTCCTAAGGCCTACTGGGCCTCCCAAAGAATTTGCATTCCTTTTTCTGGGTGAAAGAATCCAGTGCAAAAGGAATTACTATGTAATTGTAAATTTTCTGCCATCAGGAAACTGAGGGAAGAAGCACTGTGATCCCACAGGCATTTTCCCAAAGCCTCCAAAAATTGAGCTACATCACCAATCCCATTTTTCAGCTTCTTTGTTATCAAGGAGGAACCTGTGAGAATTTCTTGTCCCTGACTTGAATTGTAGCTTATGGGTTTGGGGATAATGTTTTCTCATCAGATCTGGTACTGTATGTCCCTTGAGATTTTCCAGGAATAGTAGTAATTCTCCTGAAACACTCAAA
Source organism: Megascapheus bottae (assembly GCF_031878675.1). Classification (NCBI taxonomy): domain Eukaryota; kingdom Metazoa; phylum Chordata; class Mammalia; order Rodentia; family Geomyidae; genus Megascapheus; species Megascapheus bottae. The sequence continues at coordinate 58,887,402 of NC_143522.1, forward strand.
GCCACTCTAATGGCTGGGAGGCTTAGGGATGAAGGAGTTAATACTCTTAAGTGCCCATCAGGACAAAGCTAAAGGTCTTAACAGAAACCTAAGCAGGAGACCAACCACCTGCATTCAGACTGACCACTTTTCTGTGGGATCCTGGGTGTTATGTGTAAGCAGGGTTCCCCCATGCCCTGGGGGTGTAGCTGAGGGAGTGGAAAGAATTGGTTCAATAATGAGCCACAGAATGATTACAGGCACTTCCTGCTGTCAGGTAGAAGCAGGTGTGCAGCAGGATGAAGGAAGCAAAGCAAACAGCTGGATATTAGGTTACAACGTGGACAAAACCCACTTACACTTTAGATGTGATATCATTCTGGTGATTGATCAATGGAATCTAAGACCACCCTGGACCAGCAGGGCAAAGAGTAACTTGTTGTGCCATTTCTATTACCGTATTCAGTTACTAAAGAGCTTTTCAACTTGCAGCTTCATTTGTCTTCTCTGTTATCTGAAGACTATAGTAACTAGAGAGGTATGACACATTTGTATTTTTAAAGAAAACTAGAATTGAATGCATGGGCTTTCTCAGCGGGTGCAATATATATGTGAATGTATGTAGGTATGTATGCACATATATGTGGAATATATAGTTGTGTAAGAATATATATATAAGCCTATAGAGTATAAGCACTCAATGAATTCATACTCTCCAGTAAATCTGCACAGCCTCGTGTCTCAACATAAAATTTGAAATGATACACACACCACCATCAGTTCTATGGGAGGAATGCAGGGGTGAGAAAGCAATAAAGGCCCTGCTGAGAAAGGCAAAGTAATGTCTCTAGATCCTCCTTTAACACTTCTGATGAATCAAAGTTGCTTCCCACATTAGAGTTGGCAATTCAAACAAGCACAGAAGAAATTATGAGAAAAAAGTTGTCAATTCAGTATTCAAATTCATACTGGAGGCCAAACTTAAGACACAGAGAATTATCTGTGTATTGAGGACAAATACATTGTGTCCATGCTGGCTATTGATGCATGCTTGTACACACACGTACACAATGGGCATGCCAAGATGTCAGTTTATTTAGCTTGTTAGATAATGCCTAGGTTCACACTTGGCTCTGCTGCTATGTGACTGGTGAAGGAATCAAGGAATTTATATCAACACTAAATTATCCCATTATTTGTCAATGAAAGGGAAGTGTTAGATATCTCCAACTTTAAGAAAGAGTTCATTAATTCAACAATTGTTAAGAAAGTCCTTTTTTAACCTGATCTCTAATTCTCATCGTGAATGCTCAACTATGGATGCCTATCCTGGACCCTGAAATTCATGGATTGGATCAAGAAGAGAGCAGAATGCTTTGAGTAGAAAGGGGCAGTCCACAAGAGCAGAATTGGTTTCATGAACACAGTGACAAAATATAGGCCTTGTGCCTCAGAAGAGTCCTTTTTGGGGCAGATGAAGGATGGGAGAAAAAAAGCTTCCTCCCTATCTGCCCCAAAATACAGCAGTAATACACATAGATGGTCAAGTCTGATGAGCTCACATTCAGGTCCTGGAAATACCAACTATAATCTATATATCCTTTGGCCAGTTATTATGCTACACTCAGTATAATTTTCCTGGTGTAGAAAATGGTGATTACATTGCACATTTAAATAGGAATGGAGTTCATAGTCTCGATGATGTGCCTAGCACACAAAAAGAATTCAAAAAGAAGTGTAAGCCAGGCTCAGTAGTTCAAACTTGCATTCCTGGATATTTGGGAGATAGTGGTGTGGGGATAATGGTTCACAGTCGGACCAAGCAAAACGAAGTCTGGAAGGCTCTGTCTCAGCCAATGGCTGGAATGAGTGGGGTGTGCCTGTTAGCCTAGTTATGGAGTCTGGCAGCCCCAATAACATAGTGGAAGCCCCCAAAACACAAGTAGAAGCACTGAAGCCTGCGATGGTCCATGTATAGAACTACCAATGCAAAAGATGGGATGGAGATATATTCAACTGGTAGAACACCTGACTGGCAAATAAGAAGCCCTGGGCCAAAAAAGAAATAAGAAGATAATATGTTTTTGTGTATTTCACATATACATATATTTATGTATATAATTATGCTTTTCACATCCTACACACATATTTATTATTAACTTTCTGATAATCTTGGTTCATAGAAATGCATGGGAAAAAGGCCATTCTTATTTGAGAAATAAACTATCCATGAAGGTTATGTGTTCCATATTCTACAGAAAAGAGAACTTGGAGATCAGAAAAGCAATAAGAAGAAACAGTTAAGTAACAGTATTATAGGCACATTGTCAGTCAGTGAGCATTGCTCCACCGAACCTTCTTATTTATATCATGTAAACTGCTAATAATACAGATGGCTGGAGCTACCCCACCCCTACCTCAATGATAAAGTCTCAGAAATTAAATGAACTGCATATACATACATTTCATTAATACTTCTTGATGATTTTTCCAGAATTAAAAAGCTCCAAGAGGCTCCTATTGTCTACTTACTGCCCCAGAGCCTAGAACAGTGAATTGGCACTGGTAGGTACTCAGAAAACACCACATTGTGTTTTCTGTGTACCTTATTCCCTGTTGTTTGTCTGTCTCCTCCTGCTGTGATCATTGCTTTGGTCCCGTTGCTTTTAACCCACGTGCCTAAAACAGTGCCAAGTGCAGTGCGGTGCTCCGCACATGGTTTTAGAACCATGGCTCAAGGAGATAGGGAGTTTCAATACCCCCACAATTTAGAAAAATTAGAAGTCCCAATCATCCAGACTGCTCAAAGGCTTCTTAACCTTTAGTTTCAAATGGCTGCTTTGAGGAAAATGATGTCCAGTGCCCCATAAATGCGTTCAGCTAAATAACCAGGAGTTCCCGAGAAGATGTAGACAAGGGGGGACCAGGGGTTGGGGGGGGGATTCAGTTCCATAGATAACCACGGCTGCAAAGGCTTTCCTGCGAACTCACGCTCTCCTACACTGATTTGTCAAATCCTTTATTTAAATATCTCATTATCTAAGACAATTTTGTACTTACTGTCATGAAGGCTTATGAAACCTGCAAACTTGTCTTGCTGGAGCAGTACAATGTAAGCCCGTGATTGTTCCAGAGAGAAAGGAAAGGTAAAGAATGGCACTGCTGTAAAGATTAGAGCAGGGAAAGGTAGACAGCCCTCACAGCTAACCTCTGTTCTCTGGGGTGTTTGTTTAGGCTCCACAGACAATGCCTGTAGCCTAAAGAAAGAGGGAGAAATATTGTAAGTCTTCATGTATAATTTTTGTTGTTATATCTAAACTGATAGTTGAGGGCTAGGAGCTGAAACAATATTTTATAGAAGTATCATGTTGAAGTTTTTGCAGGTTTCAAAATATTTAAATATGTAAATTTCAATGGAGAGATGTTCAGATTTTTTGATAGTCTAATGATTTTAAGCATCTCATTTCTAGTCACACACTGACAAAAGATGTTCAGATTGCAGTGTGAGTAGGTTTCTATGGTTACAGTTGTTTCCTAGCATTTTAGTGACATCTTTTGTGAACATCGGCTGCTTCACTTATTTGTCACTAATGTATGTGTAGAGCTATAGTTAATAGCCTTGGGCGGACAATTTTTTTTTTCTGAATGGCTGTATTGTTTTTTAGAGGCATTTTTCAATAAGGTGACAATGTATTAGAATACTAATGGTATCTCTGGTATTTTAAGATGTCAAGTTTTCAATAAAATGATAATGAAAATTTTGCATTTCATTTAATAGTTAAATATTCATGAATTTTCACAGCATGTTGAACTGAGTGGAAAAAATAAAGAAGCTGTATAATGTATAATACTAAACATCATAAATTAAGTTTCTTTTCATAGAAGCTATTCAAGAGTGTTTAATATATGGTTCTTCGTGGATTTAGACCCATCTAAGCTAAATTAAAGGCATCTGAAAAGGCAACTTGTTTAAACCAATTTAACATATTTTAACACAGTGTGTTTACAATGTAACAATATAAAGGAAAATGACACATTACAAACAATATATATGTTATGTAGAAATTATGATGACTAACTGAGGAATGTAATCACCAGGCAAGAGTATTTTCAAGAAAGTAATTATGCAACAGGAGAGGGAGGCATTGCAAGAAAGTAGAGCCTGAATGGCAAAGCCATGAGTAATGGGATGAAAATAAGCAGAATTTAAAGGTACTGGGCAATGATAATCTGTTTCAAGAATTAGGCAAATTTTTAGAGGACATAAGGGTCTCTCTTCTAGTCCCGGAATGATTCAATTGTACAGCAAATAGAGTAAGAAAAAATAATTCCTCTACTATTAGAGGTTATAAGACTTTCCTCCAATTCAAAGGATGCATCCATTTGTTTAATAAATTGTGCATGAGTGTGTATGTACATGTGCATGTGCACACTCAGTAACATCCTATTAATTCTGCTTCTCTAGAGCATAGAAGATGTTCTATTCGGTGTAGGCATGTTGTTTTATTACACATCTGCTTATGCATATACTAAATGTTTTTATTTAGTGTGTACAGAGAAAAACTAGCATGCACACACTTACAAGTAAACTGAAGAGTATTATCAAATAAGAGTTATGTGGGTAAAAAGGAATTGTATGTATGAAAACTGAGTATGAAAGACTTGTTTGGAAACTATCCAGCATGAATCATCAAATATTGCAAGTCAGAAGAAGATTCAACAATCAATTGCCTAATGATAAATTAACCCTGTCCTTAAAAACATAAGGGCTGGGAATGTGCCCTAGAGGTAGAATGCTTCCTAGTATGAACACCCGGGTTCAATCCCTCCATACCACATACATAGAAAAAGCCAGAAATGGTGCTATGGCTCAAGTGGTAGAACCCTGTCCTTGAGAAAGCCCAAGGACAGGCTTCAGGCCCTGAGTTCAACCCCTGAACTGGCAAAAAAAAAATAAGTGAGTATACTCTATCTCTTACATCTAGCATTAAAATCTTGTATCATCAAACTAACTAATAAAACTCTAACCTATGAATATAAGTATGATTGTCATGACATCTACTCCTCTGACCTGCTACAGAGACAACCTCTCTGGTAGGTATTTGGAAACACTGCCTGTGGAGCTGAGCTATGACAAAGGAAGAGATTAATGGAATTCTCCATCCTTGATTTCTGTGATGTAGAAGACAGAAAGAAACTACTCCTTGATTTCTTAGCAGGGTAGACATTGTCAATCATTGATTAACACACAAGCTCTTTGCTCACCTCCCTCCTCCTGGATGAAAATTGGTCAGCTAGAGCCTAATGGCTGGCCAGGTATTCCATTGACTTATCTCATTAACACTCTGAGGTGGAATTGAAAGAAGCCTTAGACTGGCACGCAGAACAGACATGGCTTCTATTGATGGATAACTCAAGAATAAAATAAATATAAAGCAGATGAAAACTGTATCTAGGAATGTGGGACTTGGGATGCAAATCTTCAAATTCTTATAGTCTCATAATCTTATGCTCTTAAACATCATCCCAAAGGTACTCTGTATCGATTAGCACCTCATTATCCTTCTCTACATACACATTTGGGGCATTAAATCTTTTACTGTCTAATACATATTTGTGTAATAGTACCTAGTTTAAGTATAGCTGAGAATCACACTATTTTAACATGATGATTCTAATTTATTACATATTGATTAGGTAAATTTGGCCATTCAGTGTACAAGCTTAACTGCTCTTTTGTCTGTACAACCTAGTAGAGATAAGCTCACCTTTTATGCTTTAGCTTTTTCATGCATAGGTAGATATAGCTTCAATAAAAGTACCTTACAAATGGGACAAAGGGGAAACTGAGGGATGAGAGTTTGACCTAGTGGTAGAATGCTTGCCTAGCATGCACAAAGACCTGGGTTCAATTCTTCAGTACCACATACATAGAAAAAAGCCAGAAGTGGTGCTGAGGCTCAAGTGGTAGAGCTCTAGCCTTGAGAAAGTCCAAGGACAGTGCTTAGGCCCTAAGCTCAAGCCCAGGACTGGCAAAAAAAAAGGGGGGGGGGAATTGAGTCAACAGTGATACCAAATTGACACTATGCTGTAAATGAACATACAACTTGGTGGGGCAGGAAGTCAAGAAGAGAATAAGGGGGGGAGGTGACACTGTTCAAAAGGAAATGTACTCATTACCTGAGTTAAGTAACTGTCACTCCTCCGTACACGACCTTTTCTTTTATTGTTGGGATAATGTACATGGGTCACACCACCTTCACAGTAATTTCTTTGTCAGTAATTTCTGAGGCTTGTGCTCAAGGCCTGGGCACTATCCTTGAGCTTTCTCAAGGCTAGCACTCTACCATTTGAGCCACATCACCACTTCTAGCTTTTTGCTGTGTATGTGGTACCAAGGAATCAAACCCAGGGCTTTGTGCATGCTATGGAAGCCCTCTACCACTGGGCCACAACCCCTGGCCTACAGTAAAATAATTTTAAAAAGTACTTTACACGGTGTTGTAGTAATTAAATGAGATACACACACATATCACTTAGAGTTACGGCTGTCAATATGCATTTGTTATCTTTATCATCATTTATATTAATAGTAAGGCATTTAGAGCCAAAGAGAGATGATTTGCTGAGTCTGAATGTCTTTAAAATGAACATACACAGACATAGTGCTTAAATGGGTTATCTTGGATTTTTATTGTAATTAATAAAAGGGTTACATGATATTTGCCAGATAGAAGGTGCATTAATTCACATACATTGATACCTTTCACATGTCTTGGTACCCATTAAAATGCATTTTTTAAACAGATATAGGCAGAACAAATTAGCTTTCTATATATCATCTATCTTTTTTTTTTTCTTTTTGTGGGTCATGGGGCTTGAACTCGGCCTGGGTGCTGTCCCTGAGCTCTTCAGCCCAAAGCTACCACCCTACCCTTGAACCAGATCCCACTTCCCATTTTCTAGAGGTTAACTGGAGATAAGACTCTCAGGTCCTTTTGTTCCAGGGCTGGCTTTGACCTTTGATCCTCAGATCTCAGCCTCCTGAGTAGCTAGGATTATAGGCATGAGCCACCACACCCAGCTACTATCATCTATCTTATCCATAATAGTAGACTGGCATTATTAATCTCCTTCTGGTCTAGAGCATAGTAACTATAAAACAAGTTTAAAAAAGAATTCATGACAACAAATTTATATGATTGCAATTACATGAGGTACATGGAATAGTCAAGTTTTGTAGAGTAGTGGTTATCAGAGATGGAGTACTTGAAACATATTAATGTTTCAAGGTGAATTCAATTTAGAAAGCAGAAATTGCCCTCAAGACTTGTAGGGATAAGAGTTTTACAACCTATAAATGAACCTAATGCCGTAGAGCTGCACACTTTATGGTTGAAATGATGATGCTTTAGTATGTACATTTTACCATAATAAAATAAATCTAAATGAGTTAGAGTGAGAGAAGGAAGTTCTATAGTTAGCCTAATATATTGAGATAAATATTCCCCCTATTTAGGGCTTGATCCAGGTAGTTAAAATAACATAGCATAATTTTTCACTTCAATTTGCTTGATGTCAAAGATGCTAAGATTTTGATTTTTAAGTATTGTTTGATCACAAAAAAAAAATCAATTTTAGGTTAGCCGTTGCTTCAGACTAGGAACTAAAACTGCTGTATCATACTCCATTCAAAACCACCCATTTCCATGCCTCTAGAAGCTTAATGAAAGCAGGATTATTGGCATTCCTAGCAAGGCAATCTTTCTCATTAGAATACATCTGTGTCTTGCGCCCAAATGAGCACAGTAAATATTATCAAGACAAGTTGTGACACTGGGCATTTCTAGGCTGATGACCAGTTCTATTAAATACTGCCACAACTGGATTGAGCAGACTATTGGACAAGCAAAACAAGATATACCCAGGCCCGGGGTTTGGCCTTAGAGGTAGAGTACTTGCCTAGCATGCACGGAGACCTGGGTTCCATTCCTCAGTATCACATACATAGAAAAAGCTGGAAGTGGTACTGTGGCTCAAGTGGTAGAGCTCTAGCCTTTATAAAGCCCAAGGACAGTGCTCAGGCCCTGAGCTCAAGCCCCAGAACTGGCAAAAATAATAAATAATTTTAAAAGAAGATCCCCCCCCCACACAAGGGCACAAACTCCATCCCATGGGAGTGGCTGCTCTGGCATATTCTGTCTCATTCTGGATTGTCTCTTACAGGTATCAGGAAAAAAAGAAAGTAATAGCCTGTCTGTAAAGGGTCCAAAGAATAAATATCCCATGCGATTAACTAGGAGTGGGCTAACCTCAACTTTGATCTTTCGTGTTGAGGCCTTGTCCCTTTACCTTGAAGATGCCCCGATTTCAAAAGGGACTACTTCTGTTTTTATCAGGAAGCAGCAACCATCTCTTACCACCACTGCTATTATAGCATTTCAATCAACTAGTTATATTGCAGTTTGAGAAAACACTTTGTTGAACCCCAAAGGAAAATCTGCCACCATTTCCATTCAGTCATATGGCAGGAGGGGAAAAAAAAGCAACAACTTAATAACCAGTAATCAAAGTCTGTCTTCTTTTAGGTGGAAATCTACTGCGGACAAAACAATTTATGCTACATTGGATGAAAATAGTTCATCGATGTTGTTCTCTGATAACTCCTTCTCATCTGATATCCCAAAACTAGGTGGGGAGGAAGAGTTCAGATAATGCTGAGATCGATAAAGTCACAAAAGCAGAGTCATGTAGGAAATACATCTTGAAATTACTGTGTTGCGCTTTTGTCACAGAACCAGCCAAAGGACCATTATGAAAGATAGTATTACAACAAGTGTTAGGTCAGAGAATCATCGAAATTAAAGCCAACAAAGATGTAATAATCTCTACCTAGAGTGGTGATTGCAATGAAGTGTCCCTTTCCTTTTCAGAAAAAAATAGACCTCTGATTTTGTTCCAGTTCAATAGTTCAGAATAGCCAAGTGCCAGAATTTGTCTTATATTTAGAACTTACAGTTAAATATGAAACTGGATGATAGAGAAATTAATTTAAACAAATTAATAATGCCTCATTAAAGTCCAAACTCAGCTATTATGGGGCTCTTTATTCATTGTATCAGATACTTGAACTTTTTCCTATAATCTTCCATTCTAAGAAGACTCCTTTCCTTCTCATTCCAGATCATTCCCTCATGTAAAAGTGCCCCTCTGTTTAAAAAAAAAAAAGTCTGTAGAACTTTAAAGTCTGTGTTTTGCAATGTGTGAGAAGTAATGCATCTACTATTTGGCAAATGTAACTGTAACCCCTCTATACGTTGCCCTGACAATAAAAATTAAAATAAAAAAATCAAGTCTGTGTTTTTGTTTCAGGTTTCTTCTGGGTGCACAGTAAATAGTGGGTGTTTGTTTCTTGGCAAGCCTGGTTTGTGACTCTCCTATTTGTGCTTCCCTTTCTCTAAAATGAGAGGCATATGCCACTGTATCCAACTATTGTGCTTGCTCTATAGCTTGGGATGGCAGATAAGTTCCTAGTGGGTGACAGCCTGGCATAGACAAGTAGGCAAGAAGTTAAAGGTCTGGCAAACTTCAGAATTTAATGTAATGTCTAAGTTGTGAATTCCTTCTTATTCATGATTTTAAGAAAGGATCATTGAAAACAATATCCATATCAGACCCACAATCATCTCTTTCTCATCCTACATCCAGATTTCCTTTCACATCCATTTCCTCTTTTACTGGCACAATCATATTTCTTGGATTTCTCCAGAAAATCACACTGGGCACTATCTAGATGGGTTTTTCTTAGTCATAGCTGTGAGCCCAATGATTTCAACAGTAAGAAAATGCAGGAGTGCCTACTCAGTGATGGGCAATCTCATTGGCATTATAAGTCTTATTATATCTAACCAAAACCACCTCATCTCCTATATTTCCACTGTGTTAATTCTAACACATTTCTGTTTAGTGCACTCAACTTCTGTGAAGTATGAGCTCTGGAAAACATGGGAGATTCTGTACTAGCAAGATTCATTGTGTGTCTGTATCATTGCATTCTGTATACAGTATGCTTTTCATCAATTAATTGTCTGCTTTTCCCAGGCTTATTATGCCTGTCTTTCTTGTTCTTGCAATTTTTTGACCTAATTAAAAATGACAACCCACAAAAACAGAAGTACAGAAGGAAAATTGCTTCAAGAAAAATTAAGTTATAGGCTTACCTTGAAAAAGTCCATTAACAATCATATCAGAAGAGAAGTTGTGCTATTTATTGCAGGACAGATATAACAAACTATAAAAAAATAAAGCATAGGAATCTAGGGTACTACAAGCTGAATTGGTCTCATCTCCAATTTTTTTTCCACTTTAAATAAACCAAACCTTTCTCTATAAAGCCAGTCATTTAAAAAAGGTACAAAATGGTATATTATGTTCAGAGACTCCAATCAGCAGATTTATACTTCAGGAAAATGATTTGATTGCTCAAAAGAAGGTTGGCAAGAAAATGCATAAGTATACATTTTCTGTGAAAATAAAAGATCTAATGACTTTTCTACATTTACCAAGTTTTCAACTGATGGAGAAGCCACTGGTCCCAACTCACATGATAGGAAACTTTGCCCCTACTCTGCACACCAAAAAAAATCATCTTTATGCTCACAGTAGTTCTTCTACAAGAAATCAACCTTTCCTACATCTCATACAAGTAGCCCTCCAGGATCTGGGCAAACACTTCATCTCTATAAAATGTTCCTTCAGTAAGAACTACATCTTCATCTACTAATGTCAACTGCCTTTTCTTAGGGACCTTAAATTAATATAAGAGCATTTATTTCCTCATCTGTAATGTATAAATAATACTTACCATGTAGGTCTTTGTTGTTGTTGTTCTTTTTCTTTTTCTTTTTTTTTTTTTGCCAGTCCTGGGGCTTGACCTCAGGTCCTGAGCACTGTCCTTGGGCTTTCTCAAGGCTAGAGCTCTACCTCTTGGGGTACAGCACCATTTCTGCCTTCTTCTAGGTGTGTGGTACTGAGGAATCGTACCCGGGTCTTCATGTATGCTAGGCAAGCACTCTACCACTAGGCCAAACACTGGGCCCACCGTGTAGGTTTTTGAAGAATTGAATGCGTAAAACCTTAAGCAGAGTCACCAATAAGGTAAGTGGGTCGCAAGCATTGGCTATTGCCAATCTGTATCCCTTTGAGTGTTTACATATGTTGCCTGTTCTCTTGGGGATGCTTCTCATTGTCTATCCTGTATTTTCCGATTCAGTATGTGTCTTCCCTCAATTCTTACACTATTCTTTGCTCAGCTATGCAGCCAGTATTCATTTTTACTCTCACCGTGTTCTTAAGTAAATAAGCAATTAAATGAGAGATTGAATGCTTGCTGAACCTTTTTGTCCTGGCCAAATAAATCAAGAAAGGACCTAACACTGATCTGCATCTGATTTTCTACAAAGCTTTCTTTAAGAGAATAAGCAAGCTGCTTAATTGTAGCAGTGACCGCTTCTGCATCACCTTCACCTTTGGTTTGTGTGTTGGTTCTGTCTTTGCCCTAAGAATGTCCTCAGGCTAGATGACACTCTACAACAGCTTTGGCAACCCCTGGGGAATTCCATCTTCTTTGCAATACTATATGCTCTGGGAAGAAAGAACACTTTTGCCTGCAAACCCCACCCTACCACCAAGGACCGAAATGCTGCATTCTTTTCAGCTGACAATTGACTGGAACATTTCACAAGTAAGTGCCAGGCCTCCTTGAGGTGTAAAATACTGACTGTATTAGCTAGTTATTTAGAGAGCTGTGAGCATGCTCTTGCCAACATACATTCAATTTAAGCTTTGAATATTTTGCATGATCTCTCAGACAGCACTTATTTGAAAATGATGGAATTCAATTTTAAATTTTTATGTGTTTTATTTTTAAAAGCTTACAATTATTCTTTAGTCCTTTAGAGACACTAGAGTTAATTTTTACTAATGTGTCTGTTTATATATTCATATATAAATTAGGAAAAAATATTTTATCATGCTTTCTGATTCTTTTGTCTCATCTTGTAACTTTTTGTCACATTGACTTTAAACTTTCCCAGTCTCAGGATGCTGAAAATGGAATTTCTGTACTATTTCTGGAGAGATGATCTTTTCAGGACCACACCCTTGGGTTCAACTTACACAGATTCATATGTAATTTTATCTTCATAGACCACGGAACTGATAAAGGGAAGTGCAATATTTTATCTCTAACCACACAGGAGAACTCACTATGTAACATATGACCAAGTTTCTCCTACCTCCAAGGAATTAGAGTCTATGTCCCTTGACAGAGTCCATAACACATTATTAAAAATCCATATTTATAATAGCTAACAAGAGCTTGCATTTTTTCACATGTTGAAAACATTCATTGTGTCTACTGTCCTAGCATGAAGAGATGACATGTCTGGGCATGTTTAGTGGATTAGGCTTCACCTACCAGGCTTTGTCTTACATTGCACTAAGGATGACCCTTGCATCTTTAGTGAAGCTATTCACATGGACTCATCCTTTTAGGATGATTGCCTAAGAAAATGGTTAAATAGTTATAGATGCTGTGGTTTCAGCTTATTTAACAAACAGAACAGGGTATTTTAACCAAGTCCTTATATGGCCATGGGAGGAAGAAAATAACATACTGAAGAATTTATCCTGGACGGAAAAGTTGCCAACTAATGAAGCACCTTTCAATACAGTCAAATTTTAGGACTTGTAACGAAAGAGAGCTAGGCCTCCTGGGTTAGGTAGATAGGTAGAAAGTGGCTGACATAACACTTGGCAGACAACATGCAGCCCCTCATGTCACTTCTTCCCATAATGCTCTGGGTTCCCTTTTAACCACCTTGATTAGGCATGGAACATGGGCCCTGGCTAGAGAGAAACAGCAGCAGCGAGAGTAGCAGTTCAGCAGCCAATGTCACCAGAAGTCTTAGGATAATATTCAAAAAAAGAAAACAACATTAAAAAGAAAACCTGGGTCTCAGGCCTATTCACAAAGAAATAAGACCTCCCTTGGTGACTTGTAGAAATGTTTCAAAGGGAGAAGGTTTTCAAAGGACTGTAATTACTATGTAAGAGGGAAAAAAAGAAATGAGAGCTTGAGATGTTCAAGTGTAGGAAACTTTTGAAGATCCTAGAGACCCCAAAATCCTAAGTAGAGATCACTGGAATATAGTCATCTGTAGTCATGTCTGACTATAGATGGCCTGCAAAATGGTAGCTGAACAAAATGCCTTGGCCCAAGAGAAGGCTGAAAGTGAATTCCTAATCACTAGTTTTAGGATCTCTTAATAGCCACATGCTTAGGGACATCAATAAGAAAAATAAGAAATAAAAAAAGAAAGAAGAAAAAAATAAACATGCATTCTGCCCTGATAAAACGGTTTCATTGAAGAAGCCCTCTGTGGTGGCAGTGACAATGCTAGGTCTAGTCTAGCACTCATCAACTTTGAACCAAAGTGGGAGACTCTTACAGAAAAGCATTGAGGGAAGTTTCAAAACCATTTTTTAATATTCCTTATTTTAAACTTGTAAAATGAAAAATTGCTAAACTTAGGTCCAATATTTGAAAGTTTGAAAACCTACCATTGCTATAGATACTTTTCACTGTTTTTTTTTTGTACAATTGCAGCAACAAACTCAGATAGAAATCTCACCTTGTGTGGCCTGTTTATTGAGCCTCTCTTCCTCCCAGGGTTTGCAAAATTGTATGCAAGCATACAAGACTGAGGAGACAGGCATGGGAGCTCTGGGAAACCACCAGACATAAAACTCTCAGGCTTTGAGCTGCTAATTGCATCATCAATTTTTGAGGAGTATGGGGAGTAGTATAGCATAGGAATATGTGTTTGTTTTCTAGGGCCTCATAGTTCAGTTTGCTAGGAAACCAAAGAGGCAAGCTGGGGGCATCAAAGTGCAAGTGAGAGAAAACAGTTTTAGATCCAGATGTGCCCATATTGGCAAAGTTACAATAGTTAGAACTAAGTAACCTCCTGATGATATTGCTGACGTTGGTGGTACTAATGATTATAATAATGATGATAGTGATTTGGTTGAGAAGGCAGCTCATGACCAGGAGTGAGAGTATGCAGGAAAGTAGCTCAGCTTCACAAAGTACCAGCTCTGTGACTTGGAGCAAATCACTTAATTAATGAAGACATTGCTTTTTCATCTCTGTGATGGGAAAATGAATGCTTCTGCCTGCCTCTTCAAGTTGTTACACAAGCAAAGCAAGAAATGGATGAAATCACTCTGCAGTCAGCAACCTGCTTAAATAATGAAGAAGATCCATTCCACTGCAAGTGACATGGGAGAGTGGCTAGCCAGGTTGCTAGTTTTCAGATGGCATCATTTGGTGATGGAGAGGAGAAGCCACAGAGCTTGTAAATATTTCACTTTGGGGGATCAGAGTGAGATTTGTGGGGGTTAAATAGGCAAAGCATTTGTATTTTCACTCAATGCAACAACTCTTCCTTGACAGACATGTTTCAGAATAACAATTTATAGCACATATTTTCTCTTTAATCTTTTTATTCATAGGTAGAATACTATAGCACATATTTTTGATGTGTTTTGTATAAAACTACCCCCTAAGACAAAAGCAATGTTCTGCTTTCTACTTAAGAATGAAAGGGATGTTAGTGCTTAGAAGAAAGTGATGGTCTCCCCTGAAGAGAAATCTAGACTGTGGCCTATGTTGAAATTTGGACCTCAGCTGCCTATCTACCAATCGAAGGAACTAAGTGATTTCCAGTGCCCTGCCCAACCTTCACCATTGCTCATTTCTGTGAATTTACCCAGACTTCTCTGAGTTTTGATATGCAGATGGCATTGAATGCTTTTTCCTCTTAAGCCAGCCCTGCTGTCAACTCTGGTTGCAGTGGTTTTCCTAACATCGATGGAACATGACAAGCAAAGACGAAATGGAGAAATGTGCTTTGAAAACTTAGCATGAGATACATTACCATCTCAAACAGGAAAATTTCTGTTTACACTTCGCATGCAATTTGCACGATGTAAGTGTCAAAGCAAAAGCTTGATAAAGTTAGCACACAAGGAGTTGGGTTAAACTGAGAACCAGGCACACGCCTGGCCACCAGGGATGAATTAGCTACCCTATAGATTGACACAGAGTGCTACGAGTCAGATGGCAGAAGACAAGTCTATAACTTGGTGACAGTCTTAGAGGTCAGCATCTACTTCTGAAGACTAAATAAATGTCTGGGTTAATGATCTGAGGGTTTTTTCCCCAGTCTTTTCAGAGAATCACAGCTTCATTGACTTAAAGTATTCCTATCTCTAAAGGCTGAAGGGTTGGAGTCTTAGGAAATACTGTAAATAAGCCAGGAGTGGTAGTTCATGCCTACAGTCTTAGCTACTTGGAAGACAGAAAACAGGAGGCTCATAGTTCAAAGCCAGCCTGTGAAAAACTTTATGTGATCCCTATCACAATCCATAAAATTTTGGAATGGAGCTTCATGTGTGTCATCCAGCAACACCGTATTCAAAAACTAGTGAAATTAAATAGGACCAGGATGTGACTAAAGTGGTGGAATGCTGGGGGATAAATTCCCATAAATAGTTCAAATGCTTTATACTGGCAAATAATGTTCGATCATTTTTGTGGAAACCATTACCTTACCGTGAATTGCCCCTGTATAAGGTCCTAAAGTGTTAGCCTGTCCTTAATATTTTGAAGAATTTGAAAATGGCATTCTGGTCAGAATGCTTGTCCTTGCTGATCTTGCCCAATACTTTTAATAAGTTTTAGAAGCAAAGAAAAATGTTTCAAGGTTTAAAGAACTCTTACTTTGGTAGAGGCAGTGAGATTTAGCTCAGGGCTTCACATTGAGTCATACCATTTCTCTAGCCCTTTTACCAGGTGGACCTTGAACCACTCTACCTACTACCTATGCCTTTGGCATAACCAGGATTATAGAGAGGAACCATTGCTTCCCATGTGCTTGCTGACATGGAAGGGCATGAACTGGTCCATGCAAGGATGCCGTCCTCTTGATCTCTACTTCCTAAGTTGCTGGAATTACAGGTGTGAGTCATTATAACGGATGACCTTAAAGAACTTTTAGCCAGATCACATATCTGTACAATTACGCATGTCACCAAGGACTTTCAGAGAAGGAAATCTCCTACTGTCCCGCAATGGCTTCCTTTAAAGCCAATTAAGTTTTATACTTGAAAATGGTTTAATATATGTCATCTGATTCTGTTTTTCCATGAAAGAGAATTCTTAACTCTTGTTTCTCAGTATTCTTTTTATCAAGAACAGATGTCCCAAATAAAGGGATTGAAAATCCCTAGTTTCCACAAGTCCCTTTTGAAAATTCGAGGTTTTACACATGGAATTCTCTCTAACGAGAACGTTCACTCTCCAGCAACTCCTCTGGTCCTCTGACTCATCCCTTTTCCTATTTAAAAATTCCTTATTCAGGAAGTTCCCCTGGCCAACACCAAGGCTGTTCACATACAATACATTCCCACCAAGAAATAGGAAGAACAAAGGAAGAGGGACGTAATTAAATTCTCTGTATCCTACCTACCATAGCACCTTTACTTCATTTCCACTTCATAGTGCAGCACATTGTTTGTGTAAGCTTACTTGCCTCTCTAGGTATAGATTCTAAAAACCTTCAGGCTGGAAGCCATCTTGCTCATATCTGTACCTCTGTCGAGTTACATGGTATCTGATCTCCAGAAAATAGTCATCCCCTCCCCAAGCCACCCCAGTGACTTCTCTGAAACCATCTCCTTGCTTCCGGATTAAAATGATGGAAATTGAATAAGCTCTCTCTGCCAAGCCTCATCAGGACCTCTCAGACAGCATTTCTCTCGTGTTCCAGCTTGTGTCTGCCCCACACGGCTGTCCAGGTGTCAAGCCTTTCCACATCTCCCCAGCAGCACCTTGAGCAGAACATACCCCCTCCCCTGTAGTTCTAAGTCTGCTTTGCAGGCAGGCAGCTCTGTTGTTGAACTGTCTGCATTCCACTGCTGCCTTCAGAAAGGATTGTCAGCGAGGCACAGTGTTATTATGCGAGATCATTTGCTCATGTAAAGATACATTAAACCTAGCAGTTGCTTTGTCTCTTGTCAAGGGAATTGTGTGCCTGTTCCATTAGAGATGAGAGCTTACAAGCAACTTGCTACTGCTGTTACCCACTTTGGAAGTATCAACAATTTATGTTTGCCTCCTTTTTTCTTTTTCTCTGGGAACAACTTAGCCACTGTCCAACGAGGAACTTGGCAGAGGCCGGGAACATCATAGATCTCGGACAAGGGTCATTTCATTCCCAAATCTCCTCTGAGGCATGAATTCTGTGCTTCCTCCTCAGTTCAGAGGCTGAAGTGGTGCCATGCTCTGTTGAAGTTTTCCCTGTACAATGAATCCAATGGGATTTCCCACCATCTCCTTTCACCAGGCTCTGGTTATCTTCTCCAACACCAACTTCTCAACTTGCATTTCTCAACTGTTTATTGCTAATACTTGCAGAAATTTACTCTCCTGGGAAGATGAAGTCATTCCTAACTCACATGCCACAAACTTGCCTTCTTGATAGAACAGCCCCAGCCTGGTGGGCAAAATAATACTATCGGAGTTCTACTTCTGGCAAACCCAATGCTAGACCAGCCAGGCCCTATGGCAGGATAGAAGACAGAATTCCATGCATGGGACACTTCCATTCAAAGAAATACTGAAAGGCCATATTCGCTTTGTCGACTCTCCAAGGTTTTCTTCCATCTGTCGACCCTTGCTTGTAGCAAAATTGCTAATTAAAATGAATTGCTGACATACAAAAATTAGTAAGGTCAAATTAAAGAAAAAAACAGAGTGTTTGAAGGAAGTTGAACCTTTGCAATTGGACATAGTACTATTTGTATAATCATTGGATGGAAATAATTTTATTCAGCTGGGCACAGTGGCTCATGCCTATAATCCTAGCTACTCAGAAGGCTGGGATCTGAGGACCAAGGTTCAAAGCCAGCCTGGGCACAAAAGCACCTGATACTCTTATCTCAAATTAACCTCTAGAAAACAGGAAGTGAGGCTTGGCTCAAGGATATGGTGGTAGCCTTGAGCTAAAGGGCTCAGGAACAGCGTTCAGGCCCAGTTCAAGCCCCATGACCCACAAGAAAGAAAGAAAAAAAAAGAAAGAAAGAAAGAAAGAAAGAAAGAAAGAAAGAGAGAGAGAGAGAGAGAGAGAGAGAGAGAAAGAGAGAGAGAAAGAAAGAAAGAAGGAAGAAAGAAAGAATTTTGTCCAGGTTCTAGGATGAAAGTCTAGGAGTGTCTATCATGTGTTTACCTCTATGATTTTCAAGGCCCAGCACATTTTCCAAACTATACTTTTTCCCTCATTGGGTCCCTTTCAGCAATATCTTATAGTTCAGCTATAGTATAGTCAAGTTGAACTAACCAATTATTAAGATATGGTTTGTGGTAGATAATACATTTTGAAGGTTTGCTTTGTTGCAAGGCAATTCTGACTTTGGAGTATCCTCTCATAATCCCTCCTTCCATTCTGGAACCAACAGTCTTGTGTTCATCTTTAAAGGTCTTATGCTCACCACTCTTGAACTTGTCCTCCCTGCCCTTTTCTTGATCTGAGTTTCACATTCCTTAAAGGTTCAGCTACAGCTAGGTGCTAGTGGCTAGTATTACACATATAATTCTAGCTAGTCAGGAGGCTGAGATGTGAGGATCAGGATCTTATCTCCAATAAACTATTCAAAAAAGCCAGAAATGGTGCTGTGGCTCAAATGGTAATGTGCTATCCTTGAGCACAAAGAAGCTCAGGGAGAGTACCACGCCCTGAGATCTAGCTCCAGGAAAAGGAAAAAAAAAGATTCATCTACAATAATAATCAGATTGGCTAACTAGCATCTTTCCATCTGCCTATATTTTAATGGGTCAAGTAGGCTATTTGATATTATTATTTTGATGTCACTATATCACTTTTAATGTTTTTGTATAAATTTATGGAAAATTAAAACGGAACAGGTTAAAAATACCTTACCTTCACATGTACATGCCAGCAGATAGCAAAAGGTAGATATGAAATGTAAGTATGTCTTTGATTAATAAGATAAAATAGATCTTCCTTTGATCTTTCCACCAAATGACAGCTCAGCTACATAAACCTTCATCTGTGCCATCCACCGCACAGTTTTGTTTAGTAATTAGACAAAGACACCAGGGTCTTGTTTGCTTTGTTCTGATGTGTAGGTGGTCTTACTGTTTGTTCTGTTTTGGGAGATACTGGGGGTTAAATTTGGGACCTCATGTTTGCTAGACAAGTGGCCTCTCACTTAAGCCATGCCTTCCCCCAACCCTGAACACTTACTTTTTGCTGCTACCCAAGCTTGAACTCATCTTACTCACTCAGGACCAGTGCTCTACCATCTGAGCCACATCTCTAGTTTTGTTTTTTGTGGATTCCATGGAGATGGATAGAGTCCAGTGAAGCTTTCTGCTGCGGTTGCCTTTGCTACGGTACCCTCTGAGCTAAGCCTCTTGAGTAGCTAGGATTATTTATGTCTAGCTTCATTTTTAACATTAGGGAGATCCAAAGAGATTAGGGCATCTGGCTATAATGCTGAAATACCAATTTATCATTTCAAATATGTGTCTATTTGCTTTAATCAGATTCCAGGGACAAGTTTATATGTTTCTGTAGAATTTTTACTCTAAACATTGATTTTTTTTAAGTTTTTATTCTAATTCATTTTCTTGTTCCTCTGCCTTCTTTTCAAATACCATGAGGTTTTTTTATTTAAAAAAATAACCTTTTCTCTCTTCTCAAATGTACCATTATTTTTTATGAGAAAAAGTCAGCTTTAAGTGGCTCATTCCTATCCTTCTCTTGACAATTTCTCTGTCCAAGTACTGTGTGATGGATGGAATAGCTACCATTTGGTAGTTAAGTGGTATCTGAGTGTACTCATTCCAAAAAGAAACCACAGACAAACTGTGTCATACCACACATACGCACACACACACACACACACACACGATCACACCACACACACCACACATACACTGCACACACACACATACCATATACTGAACATACACCATGCACACATATACCACACACCACACAAATGTCATCCTGTGTAATTTGTAAAAGCAAAATATTAAAATTATCTATCCATCAAGGAAATGGTTAATTATCCTTAGGTCTATTCAATGAAATACAACACAGTCATTAAAAAGAATGAAATCAATCTACATGGAAAATTAAGGTACTCTTTTTTTTTTCCCCAAGTCAGATTTCAGTATGATTTGCCATTACGGCTTAGATAACAAATGTTCCCCCAAAGATACAGAGGTTAAGGGCTTTGTCCCCATACTGGCATTATTTAGAGGTAATGGAAAATTTAAGAGGTACGGCTTTGTGGGATTAAGGGCTAATTGTCACTCAAATATCCCTCGTTTGGCTTCCTAGTAGCTAGACATATACATTCTCTGTTGTCAAAGCCACTCAACTAAGACCTGGAGCAAGTGCAAGGAAAAGAAACAAAACCAGAAGAGTTGCCTAACAACAAACTATGAAAACCATCAGAAGAGTAGAGAACTTTAGAGCCAGAAAATGACCAAAAAACTAAGTAAATGCCTATTTATATGAAGAAACAGCCCACAGAAGAGGATTTACAGCAGATGGCTAGACTGGAGCCAGGACTTGAACCCAGGTCTTCCAAGCACACTTCAATTTCCCTTGCTAACCAGATGACAATTCCCCACAAAAGGAATATTGCTTAAAGAAACTGGCATAGAGCTCTTCCTCATGGAAGAGAAGACAGAGGTAGCAAGAACATTATATAGCAGTCATAAAGCTAGGTACCTGTATTGGGGCCTGGGGGCTTGCCAGTACCAGGCTTGAACTCAAGGTCAGGGTACTGGCTCTTAGATTTTGCACTCAAGGCTGGCAGTCTACTCCTTGAGCTTCAGCTATACTTCTAGCTTTGTGCTAGTTAATTGATGATAAGAGTCTCACGGACTTTTCTGACCAGGTAGAGGCTTTGAACTGCCATCCTCAGATCTCAGCCTCCTCCTGAGTAGCTAGGATTTCGAGCATGAGCCACCAGCATCCAACCAGAACGTATTTTCTAATTTATTTCTTTCCCTAGTATTTACAATGTAAATAGCAGACACTTGTACCTCTCAAGTGTACTATTATTGTGATCTCCTTTAAAAATGTATGCAAGTCGCTCTCTTGAGTCAGGCCCGCGCAGCGCTCCTCACGAGTCCCATGCCGACCGGGCCAACCTTGTCGTCCAGCACCGCAGCTCTTTCCCCTGAGGAAGTGCACCATGGAGAGGAGGAGGTGGAGACTTTTGCCTTTCAGGCAGAAATTGCCCAATTCATGTCTCTCATCATTAATACCTTCTATTCCAACAAGGAAATTTTCCTTCAGGAGTTGATCTCCAATGCTTCTGATGCCTTGGACAAAATTTGTTATGAGAGCCTGACAGACCCTTCCAAGTTGGACAGTGGTAAAGAGCTGAAAATTGACATCATCCCAAACCCTCAGGAACGGACCCTCACCTTGGTGGACACAGGCATTGGCATGACCAAGGCTGACCTCATTAATAACTTGGGAACCATTGCCAAGTCTGGTACTAAGGCATTTATGGAGGCTCTCCAGGCTGGAGCAGACATCTCCACGATTGGGCAGTTTGGTGTTGGATTTTATTCTGCCTATCTGGTGGCAGAGAAAGTAGTGGTGATCACAAAGCACAATGATGATGAGCAGTTCGCTTGGGAGTCTTCTGCTGGGGGATTCTTCACTGTTCGAGCAGACCATGGTGAGCCCATTGGCCATGGTACCAAAGTGACCCTCCACCTCAAAGAAGATCAGACAGAGTATTTAGAGGAGAGGCGCATGAAGGAAGTGGTGAAGAAGCACTCTCAGTTCATAGGCTTCCCCATCACCCTCTGCTTGGAGAAGGAACGAGAGAAAGAAATCAGCCATGATGAAGCAGAAGAGAAAGGTGAGAAAGAAGAAGAAAAGGATGAAGAGGAAAAGCCTAAGATTGAAGATGTGGGATCAGATGAGGAAGATGACAGTGGTAAGGAGAAGAAAAAGAAGACCAAGAAGATTAAGGAGAAATACATTGATCGGGAAGAACTGAGCAAGACCAAGCCCATTTGGACCAGAAATCCTGATGACATCACTCAGGAGGAATATGGAGAATTCTACAAGCGCCTTACCAAGGACTGGGAGGATCACTTGGCAGTCAAGCACTTCTCTGTAGAAGGTCAGTTGGAGTTCAGAGCACTGCTCTTCATCCCTCATCGGGCTCCCTTTGACCTATTTGAGAACAAGAAAAAGAAGAACAGTATCACACTTTATGTCCGTCGTGTGTACTTTATCCGTGGTGTGGCTGATTGTGAGCACCTACCCCTGAACATCTCCCGAGAAATGCTCCAGCAGAGCAAGATCTTGAAAGTCATCCGTAAGAACATGGTGAAGAAGTGCCTCGAGCTCTTTTCTGAGCTGGCAGAAGACAAAGAGAATACAAGCAATTCTATGAGGCATTCTCAAAGAAGCTAAAGCTTGGCATCCACGAGGACTCTACTAACCGGCGGCGCCTTTCTGAGCTGCTGCACTATCACACTTCTCAGTCTGGAGATGAGATGACTGCTCTGTCAGAGTATGTGTCTCGTATGAAGGAGACTCAGAAGCCAATCTACTACATCACTGGTGAGAGCAAAGAGCAGGTTGCTAATTCTGCCTTTGTAGAGAAAGTGCAGAAGTGGGGCTTTGAAGTGGGGTATATGACAGAGCCCATTGATGAGCACTGCGTGCAGCAGCTGAAGGAGTTTGATCTCGGTGACCAAGGAGGGTCTGGAGCTGCCAGAGGGTGAAGAGGAGAAAAAGAAGATGGAGCAGAGCAAGGCCAAATTTGAGAATCTTTGCAAGCTCATGAAAGAAATCTTGGATAAAAACGTTGAGAAGGTGACAAACTCCAATAGGCTCGTGTCCTCTCCCTGCTGCATTGTGACCAGCACATATGGCTGGACGGCCAACATGGAAAGGATCAGGAAGGCCCAGGCACTTCGAGACAACTCTACCATGGGTTACATGATGGCCAAAAAGCATCTGGAGATCAACCCTGACCACCCCATCGTAGAAACACTGCAGCAGAAAGCTGGGGCAGACAAAAATGACAAGGCTGCCAAGGACCTGGGTGTGCTGCTGTTTCAAAGTGCATTGCTTTCTTCTGGCTTTTCCCTTGAAGACCTCCAGACTCACTCCAACGGCATCTACAGCATGATCAAGCGAGGCCTGGGCATTGATGAGGATGAGGTGGCTGCAGAGGAGCCCAGCGCTGCCATTCCTGATGAGATCCCCCCACTCGAGGGTGATGAGGATGATTCCCACATGGAAGAAGTAGATTAGATAGCCCCACTGGAAAGGAAGCCAGCGCCCTCCTCTGTATAGTGTCCTCAAGCAGCCTATACTGGCCCTGTTCCCCTCACCCCCCTCTGCTGATGTTGTCTTCTCCTGTCCCATGTCCAAGGTAGGAAACAAGGGATTCAAGTCCTCCCTCCCTCCCTCTGCCAACAGGGTTGGGTGTTGTGTATTGTGTTTTTGTGTGTGTGTGTTCTGAAATTAAAAGTATGCAAAATAAAAGATGGAGTTTTATACAAAAAAATAAAATGTATGCAACTTTCTCCACTTCTGATTTTATGATCAAAACCAAGGAGCTTGCTAGCAGTCTTTGTGTTAATTTGCCTAGGGGGAAAAATAAAAAAGACAGAGTACTGTTTCAAAAGAAAAACCAGATGAGTATCACATTTGGAAGCATGATCTTGTTCTTGAAACATTTTCACCAATATTCTTCTGCCCATTTGAACCAATTCCTTCTTAGGCTTTATTTAGTGGAATTGCCTCAAGCAATAACAGCACTTACAAGAGGGAAGATAAAGTATCAAAGAAGAAGAAAGGGAAGAGACTGCAGGTAAAATATGTAAGCAGAGGCTGGCAAACAGGCAGTGTCAACCAAGAGGAGAAAAGGAACTCAGAAAGAGGTAAGAAATCTACTTAGCTGAATTTACTCAATCTGGTGACAAATGTCACGTTGTCATGATGCTTAGGATTTTTAGGAAATTATATTAAACAGCTATATTTTATGCAATCTGATTTTATTTTCTCCTTTCAGTGTTAGTCCATCTGAATATAAAGAGTGATTCCACTGGGTAGCTTTTACTTTCTCCAGGCCCAGTTAAGATTTCCCTACTTCCATGTTACACTGAGGGCAACCCCTCTCTGGCAGTTGGTTGTTAATTATGTTTGATGTGCTGTAACACAAGAGAGCTAATTAACTTGAATCAAAAAAGCTTTATTTACTGTGACAAATTAAACAAACTCATAAAGTGTTCAGCCACAATGGATCTCAATTATCATAGAGTCCAACTAATGTGCTACAAACATACTTCCAGGCCTCTCTCAGGTACTACCCTGGTATTACAACCTTCTACACTTTACAATCATAAATGGAACTTTGGGCCAGAATGAAAGTCAAATGCTCTGTGTTTTGCTTTGTTTGTGTGTGTGTGTGTGTGTGTGTGTGTGTGTGTGTGCACACCCATGCACGGACGCACACTCATTCTCTTAGTCATATAGCAGGAAGTGTTGGTCTTATTCCTCCCTCCCTTCCTTCTTTCCTTCCTTCCTTCCATACTGGGAACAAAACCTAAGGATTCAGCTTGGTAAGCACACAGTATACCACTGAGTTATACTTTCAGTTGATATTCAAGTTCTTAAACCTTGATGACTTCATGACTCAATGGAGTGTTAACCAGAAAACTCTCGTAGAACTATAAGAGAGAGATCATGTCTCAAAGCCAAAAGCTCTGTGTTCAACTTGACTCAGACTGGTTATCTTGTGGCTCTTCTAGACAGCTGTTTGTGTCTCACAGATATGACCTCTATATGATGATATAAAAACATAGAATAGTGCCTTTCTCCATGGTAGAGTAAGAGAATAGCTTTACCCTGCACCCATTAGAACGTAAGACTGGGTATCTCTGGACAAAGTCCAATTGATCTGGAGATACTAGCTGAGATTTTTACCCATTCTTGATAGGACAGCATCTAAAATTCATTCATCCATTGAAGTTTTCAGAAAAATATATTCTTTCTCTACATATTTTATTTTGAAGTTAAAGATTTGAGATTTGCAGTACTCAAAATGGAAAAGGCACTGGAATCATAATTATATGAAAAAGCTCAGCAGGGTAATATATGCCTATAATCCCATCACTTTTGAGGCAAGAAGATTATAATTTCAAGGCCATCTTGGACTACCTATCCAGATTGGTCTATAAAAAAATATCAGACCAAAAATAATAATTACAATTGCAAATTGTTTAACTCCAGAATGTATTTTTGATTACTGTCAACTAATTGGGCTTTAAGAAAACCATTGAGCCCATATTTTCCAGTCTCCAAAATCTAATAACATTTGAGACAATGTTTATAAACTAGACCCACAGTAACTCTGAATGAACCTGTAAACTGCTAATGCATTTATGAATATATGTTGATTAGCTTCACAAATTTCATTAGGCAAGTTTTCCAGTTGTCATCTTTCAGGAGTAGCGTTCTATATGTACATGACAATAAAAAGCCAAAATGAAGACTTTTTGTAAAGGACAAAATGTTTCTGTATCTACATGACAACACAGAATGTCATTGTCCATGGACAAGTCTCGAGTAAAGAGAAACACTAACAAGAAAAGGTCTGAGGTAACAGTCTATTCTTCAATAATTACATCAGTGTTTAGAAATGTAGCCAACCACATCAAGAGAAATAAAAACAAAACATTGCCTTAGAATTAATTCTCCTTGTTAGATTGGCCATTTTCAAGAAATCTAATAACAACAGACGCTGATGGGGATGTAGCCAGAAAGGATTGCTACTACAGTGTTGGTGGGAGTGTAAACTTGTTCAGCCATGCTGGAAAGCAGTATGGATACATAGAGCTCCCCTATGACCCAGCAATCCCATTTCTGAGCATCTAACTAAATATCCACAAACAAAGACATACTAAAGCTACCAGCACAACTATGCTCATTGCAAAATTATTTACCATAACTAAGATATGGAACCAATCCAGATGCCCCTCAGTAGATGAATGGATCAAGAAAAAGTGGTATTTATATACAATGGAATTCTATGATGCTATCAGAACGAATGACATCACCACATTCATAAGGAAATGGAAAGACTTGGAAAAACTCGTATTAAGTGAAGTAAGCCAGACCCAAAGGAACATAGTCTACATGGTGTGTAATGATTAATAATAATTTGTAATTATTTGTACATTTGTAATAATTAGTGTATGTCTAGGATTTTCCTAGATCACAATAACTCAAAAGCTATATAGGATGATGCTAAGCAAAATGAACACCAGGATAAGGGAACAAGAGGTTTATCGTTGTGGTTTTTGTTTTTCTTTCTTTTACTGTTTTTTTTTTTTTTTGCCAGTTCTGGGACTTGAACTCAGGGCTTGGGCACTGTGCTTGCTTGGGCTTTCTCAAGGCTTGAACCGCAGCACTACTTTTTCTGTGTATGTAGTACCAAGGAATTGAACCCAGGGCTTCATGTATTCTAGGCAAGCACTCTACTACTAGGCCATGCTCCTGTCCTAGTTTTTAATGTGCTATTTGAAGTTTTGTTTTTGTTTCTGTGGTTTATCCTCTGTTGTTACTGTCTCTGATTTTGGTACCTGGGATATTGTATATACATTTATTTGTTTATTTGAATTGGGGAAGTGATGGGGGAAAAAAGATTATGAGACAAAGGACAAAGTGTGAACTGATGTAACAGTGATTGGAAATGAACTTTACAACTTGGGAGGGGGTTGGGGAAGGGAAAGTGGGAGAAAAAATGGGAAGGGATGTTCAAGAAGCAATGTACTCACCACCTTACGAATGCAACTGTAATCCATTACTTGTTTAATCATTTAACTCATGACTGTTCAGATACTCATTTCAAGCCTTCAAGAAACCATTTGAGATCATTCTTAAACCACAGGTACCAGGTGCCCTCTTTTGGCTGTTAACATTTATGAATTAGTTGAAGCCTGTAGCTGAAGTCCCAAGTGACTCTTCTTAGATCCTCCTTCTTCCTACTTAGTGTGTCTATCTTGGACAAACCTCAACTTCTAGCCAAAAAAAGAAAAACCCCATAAATAATAACAATAAGTAATTGAAAAAAAACAATCAAACAACAGCTTACCAATAATGCACTCTGTGTGGCAATCAATCACAGTAGGGAATATAAGAAAGTCACAGGAAGGAATATAGTGTGAGCATTCTTTTCTTTACACAGGCATAACCTGTAATATGTGGTTTCAAACCTGGAGATACATCAAGACAGGGAGTAAGTCTAAAAGACTGCTGAATTTCTAGTGAAAATGTTGAGCCACTGGAAAGGCCTAGGACCTTTGTACACTGGGCGATTCCTACACCCAAACAAGGAAGTGTGATTATTCCATGTCAGAATGTCCATAGCAACAGGGGTATGCTTCCATCTCTGGCAACATTTCCTGTCCAAGGCATGGTAGTTCCCAGCAATCACACAGGTATCCTATAGTGTGGATGACAAAAGACAGAATAATTTTCTTTTTCATGGACTGGCTTCTTCATCAACTATATCTCACTTAAATGTAGTGCCAATATCTACAATTCATGAGCAGAATCTCTCTGCCTCCTTCCTCTCCCAGGACAATTATGAGATAACATGAAAACAAAGACTCACAACAGAAAAATAAAACCTGCAAATAAATCACTTGTACAATTGGAGAGATACAAGTAGACATACTGAAAACCATACAGCCTAGTCTACAAGGAACAATCTTAGAATTCACTATCCCATTAGGAAAGATAGGCACATAAGAGGTTGACCAATTTATTATAAACAGGCCTTTTTATGCTAGACTGATTGCAGAGATGTTGCGATAACGGAGAATTCTGAAGAGGACATTAAAATACAGCTATAATGCCAAATGGAGTAGTTGGGGGGTTTTTTCTAGCTTTATTCAGCCTGAATGTGGCACTCCTTTCTGCATATAGAAGTCCATGGGAGGCCATTAAATCAAACTGAGCATCTTACAAGCCTATTCATATTGACCAGAGTATGGTGGCTCATTTAACCAATTCTGCAAGTGCATATTTCAGGAAGATGGAGAAGATGTAAAGACCCTTCTAACAACCATTCAGAGCTCTCCTTGATTATAATGCTCTCTGTGGGACCACAGGAGTTTCTCACCATTCCCATCCCCCATCTTGAATGTTAAATTCCAAGCCAAGCAAATAACAGTGCTTTCTTTCTGCTGTATCCCTTCACTGAAAGTCAAAGGAGTCTGTCAAATCTTTAGCAGCTGGTTACTTCCCCCTGCATTTCAGAGACAAAAATTGCAAGGCAACCCCAGGTCTCTATGTGAATCTACTGTGCCTTGCACTGCCTTAGAAACTCTATTTCCCAGGGAACTGAGAACTTGGCTTTGTGTCTATCAGTGTCTCTAAGGTGTTATACTACTGATGGAACAGGACATATGATGCTCTTTTCCTTACAAAATTCCAAATTAGGTTGTACTCCCAGCCTGACAATTCCCAGAGAAGAGGATTTCAGTCTTTTTCCCCACAATCTACTAGCTATGCACTACTGTACAACTGTAGTTGATTGTATTCCTGGTGAGGTCTAGGAGTAGAAAGGGAAACAGAATGGCTTTCTTATGCCAAGTTAACAAACTATAGGGCACAATCTCCACGAAAGAATCAGAGCAAGCAGGGCACCAGTGACTCATGCCTGGAATCCTAGCTCCTCAGGAGGCCAAAATTCGAGGAACACAGTTCAGAGCCAGTCTGGACAGGAAAGTCCATGCAACTCTTAACTCCAATTAACCAACACACACACACACACACACACACACACACACACACACACACACACACACACACACACAGATTCACAGTGAGAAATCACATATTCATTCCATGCCTGCATAGAATAGATATGTATTTCCATTATTAGTTTGCTTTAGGAGATACTATTGAATATTTTCAGTGAGAACCAAGCTTTCAGGGAATTCGTGATTCAGTGAACGCAACCCGAATTCATCTATTCTCAGGTTGAATAAATTAGGCAATAAATTTGTTGTCCCGAAGAACATGGTTGAAAAAAATGCATGGGCCTGCAATGCTATAACACTAACTTGATTAGTGACCAAATTGCAGAACACTGCACAAGAAATAGCTCACTCCGTCAGACAAGTGACACTGACCAAGCACTTAGCTAGCACAAAGGACTCTAAGACATTGTGTTAGGCAAGTGTAGTAACAGCATAATAGGCAGGCCATCAATACAACGCCAAATCTGTAGTATCTTCCTTGATCCATGCTCATACTAGCTAAGTTTGTTCATATTAACTCAAGGTAGCAATATGGAATGAGTGACAAGGCTTCCAAATATAAGTATTTTTACACAGTTCCTAAGACTAGACAAATGCCCATTTCTCCCTCATCTCCTTTTCCAACAACAGCTTGCCACACAAAAGCATTCACATCAGCTAGTCACCAAGGGCAAGGCAAGACTACAATGCTTTCCTTCCAATCCGGAAAGCTCTTACATCTCTAGCCAATCACAGTGCTGTGGGCTGGTGCTAGGCAGTGCTGTTGGTGGGGGTAGGTGTGTGTGT
This sequence comes from Megascapheus bottae, assembly GCF_031878675.1. Lineage (NCBI taxonomy): Eukaryota > Metazoa > Chordata > Mammalia > Rodentia > Geomyidae > Megascapheus > Megascapheus bottae. The sequence goes on from NC_143522.1 coordinate 58,917,142, forward strand.
GTGTGTGTGTGTGTGTGTGTGTGTGTGTGTGAGAGAGAGAGAGAGAGAGAGAGAGAAGAGAGAGAGAGAGAGAGAGAGAGAGAGAGAGAGAGGGAGAGGGAGGAGGGGAGGGAGGGAGAGAGGGTGAGAGAGGGAGAGAGAGGGAGAGAGAGGAAGAGAGGGAGAGAGAGAGAGAGAGAGAGAGAGAGAGAGAGAGAGAGAGAGAGAGAGAGAGAGAGAGAGAGAGAGAGAGAGAGAGAGAGAGAGAGAATGTCCGTGAGGCGCCCCCTTGTGGCCTCAAGGGCGGGCGTCTGATTTCATCCACTGGCCGAGCTCAGTCCTCCCTTAAGGTTTTGTTTTGTTTTTTGTGTTTTGTGTTTTTTTTTTTTTTAAAAAGGCAGTTTCCCAGGCCAGAGGTGGGGAAGAGAAAACCTTTTCCACTCAGTGGCTGCTGCCAAAAGGGCATTGCTATCGAATATCTGAGTGCCCTGCTCTATCCCATTTAATTCTCCTAAGCCTAAGGGCTAGGTAACCAACCCCCCACCCCCCCCCAACATTGGACGAAGGGCCCTTGGCCTAAATGTAGGAATTAATTTCCACTCCAAACAAGTTTGTCAGTACAATTGAATGAGTGAATGTGCTTAAACCTTAGGTTCTGATTTACTAATCCCTGTATAATTATAACTGGATTTCTAGCTAGCAATTTTATTTTTTGGTCTGTTCTAACATCTAAATTAGGACTACATTCTGCTGTTTGAGTGCCCTCTGACAATGTATTTTCTCTCAGGCCCATGACTGTTTTATCACTTGGTATTCACTTGACCTAATCGGCACCATTCTGCACTCTGAAATGTTTATACTGTTAAATGAATTTTTAATCTAACTTTTACAGCATTCAATTTCAGTTTCATCAACCATCCACAGTGTAATATCTAATGTTTTAAAATAATCTAGGCAGTTAAAAAAAAACAGAAAGAGGGAGGAGGGATGGGGAAGAATCACCATGTTATGAAGCAAATGATTAATTAAAGCAAATTAGATTCTGGCAGCTCTTGCCATCATTATCACGTGTTCCCCAGGCTAGACTAATAAATCTTCCTTGAGAATGTGAGCTTGTGCTAGGTTCAAGAGTCACCTGGGAAAGGCCATTATTGACTAATATTTTTGTATTGCTGTTAGTTTTCTGTTTCTATTATCTTGTGGAATAGCAACTCCTATTTTTCAACTATTCAGAGTGCATTTCTGGATTTGATTCCCTCCCCCCCCTCTCTGCTTTAGAGGGGACTGATAGCTCAACAGGATATTCCTACATTACTGAGCTAAATTATAGTAACCAATCCAGCTACGATGTCGGCAAATGCTTTACAAATCTAAAAGGCACTGTCTATTCATGCCTGCCGTATAATGCAATCATGGCTGGGGCAGGGTCTCGGGAATTTAGTGGCTATAACGCTTTTTAAAACCACACAGCAAAATAGTAAGGGCTCAGTCCTTCTCTGTTTTAGAGGCTAGCCTACACTGCTGTCCTAGGATCTGACACCTCTTCATTGAGACAAACAATAGTGAGGCAAACAGCTCACAGATATGCAACCAAATGCTGCTTCCAGGCAAACTACACAGACTTCTTGTTTCTGGAGGCACAGAAGGAAGAAACTGACAGCTCTTTCAAGAAAGAGAGCCCATACTTGCTTTTATTTACACTATTCAAGTGCTGACACTTGAATCAACCTTTAATAATTTCTTGCTAAGATCAGCGGCTGCATTTTTACCCCCATATTTGTCTAGTTGTAGCTTGACTTAGATAGGTGTTATGTTGTAGGAAATATACTTAAACAACAACAATAACAAGTTTCCAATATGCTTTATCTCTAGCCAGGCCACTTTGGGTTCTTCTTGCTCATATCCCAGCAAATGGCAGTGTTGAGTGTGAGCTTGCTGCTTCCTGGTCTTCAGTCACAGCATGTCACGCTGTCTTAAAACTTTGCAAGACAAGGCACAGATTTATTGGAAGTCTGTGATATTGTGACAGGAAAACAAAACAGTTTTATAACAATAACATAAATACCAGGAATAAATTTATCTGGAGGTTTGTTAAATGAGAGGGAGGAGGAGAACATTATCCCCCAAAGGAAAATTTGAGACTGTAACAAATAATCTTATGTTATTAAATATTTCACTCTTGGTGCTTTGAAAACTAGCTCAACGGTGTGCCCCACAAAATCATCAAGACATGGCCAGGAAGATTATTCTTATCCCCACAATTTGAACTTGGATACACATTTAACTCCCCCTGCCATCGCTCTGTAAGTTTGATTATCAAGTGAACTTTGAAAGCCTAAACATATATTTATATGTGTGTGCCTATGTATTCCAGTTTTGCCCCTTTTACTGGCACATTATGAATTCCAACTCATTTCCTCTACCTACACCCTTGTCATCCTGACACCTTCTGCACTTGAACTGCTTTTTTTCCTTCTTATGGCTTCTTTTCAGCGCTGGCTGGGAGGCACAGATATCCAGTGTCTCAGTAGGGTGGAGACTGGCCTCCGGGGCTGCTTAGTGTAGCAACAAATCCCCACAGCCCGTGTGTTTTCTCAGACAGTTTTAAAAAATGATCCAGGATTGCATGAGTTAAAAAAAATTCCCCCTGGAAAAGCTAATTATTGCATGCAGATACTTCTTTGTGTGATCAAGGAGGGGACAATTTAATAGGCTCTGTAATACAACCAAGAACAAAATTGCTTTAAAGGAAGTCTCTTGTTGAGTGACAACTCTGTTGCCTGAGCCAATTAGGTCCCAATAAAGAGTGTTGAATTGGCTCCTGCTTTCTCATTAATTATGTTCTGTCACAGACATGGGGCTTGATTTAGCAATTTTGTATTACATTAAGATACTGAAAGGCCGGGAACAAATGGCTCACTCTGATAATAGGCATTCTCTACACGGTGTGACATTTACTATCCAGCTGTCCGTAAGGCAGCTAGCACTTCAGTTCAGGGGTTTATTTGTCATTGCTTCAAAGGGACACTCAGCTTTTCACAAAAAAAAAAAGAAAGAAACAGAGAGGCTAATAGATAGGACAAAATGTACGTCTGATATGCTTTATTAGAGATAGGATGCTAGGGTTTTGCTAACAAGCTCATCCGTTGGGACTCAGCCGACTTGGCCGCCAATCAACTGCACACAAAGACACACTAGTTAACAAGGAGAAGCGAATTACAGACACTTACTCTGCCTGTGGGATCACAAATACACCAATCTGTGAAAGAGGCACAAACTCCAGAGACAAACTACATATTTGTCAATAACCTCCTAGAAAGAACCCTAGTAATTCTTTGAAGACCTTTGATTTAGCTTGCCTCTAAAATACATGTATAGGAAATGTTTTAGTTACCATGACATTCTTCCTTTGTTATTTGGACAAATTTTCATCACATTAGAAACAGAAAACCAAGGAGGTCTGTAAATGGGTTAGAAGGTATCTATACCCTGCATTGCACAACCGCAGATGCTGTTGCTTTATTTGATGAAGAACCACAGAGATTAAATTTTTAAAACTTGAAGTCTGAGCCATAATCTATCCAGGCCACCTTAAATATTTGAAAAATCTGAACGGAGTGTGTCATGCATGCGCGCGCGCGCGCACACACACACACACACACACACACACACACACATACTCATGCACATGAATTAAGAGAATGGGATTAAGGATAAAATGAAAACTGAGCCCCGTTCCATAAAATTACTTAGAAAATCATAGAAAAGCATAAATTATTTGTGTATATATGCATTTATTATTTTCCAAGTCATTTCAATGATTCATATGTACCTGTATTCAACTTTGTATGTATATGTAAACTATATCTATATAAGAATTTCTAATGAATCTAAGTCAGTTTCTGGCAAAGTATCTTATACATTGTATTTGGGAACCTAAGCCAAATATCTGACCATGACATGGATCAACATTTTGTCACTTCTATTCCTTGAATATTCTGCAAATATATTGCAGAGAAGGGGCTTTTGTTGATTGCAAAAATCCAATAACCTTGAACTCCAGCTTACTTACTGACCACATGAGATTAATCAAATCTGAATATGTCGTTTTTAGGTTAATTACAAAATAGCTCTCCAAAATAGTTCCCAGAGACAGAGGACTGTTCATTTGATTGCAAGCTGCTTTGATTTTCCTTAATTTATTTTTCCCACCACCTTGGAAGAGAGAAACTGAAAGTTCAACTTGGAGAAGAAAGGACAGAAAGGCTGAACAGAGTTTGCTAGGCTTTCCTTTCCTCACTCCAAAGGTCTAGGTGAAGATCTGGCAGATCAGTTTTGATCTCAAACAATGTGACCCATCACTTCTGCTTTTCCTCTTTCAAGAGACTGGAAGCTATTGATAACCATACTCCAAGCAGCCTGGTGGTCCCTTAGGAAGCTTCTTTACCTGCACAACTTTCCCACATGGATTCTCTGACTACTCGACTTACATAAGCTCCCTTTAATTCCTTTGAATCAGAGATTCTCAGAAAGTCACTCCTATTGCTGACCTACTTATAACTCCTGGACAATTAGCACTGGCATTTGTTCCATTCACATGTATGATAACTCCCTTTCCTGTCTTAGCACTCTTCAGCTGAAAGGTGTGTGCAGAAAAGAATTCATCCAAAGAAGCAGCTCTTGGGCTGGAAGTATAGCTCAATTATATGCCTAGTAAATGTGAGGCTCTGAGTCCAAATCCTGATATACCACCAAAAAGGAGGAGGAGGAAATGGTGAAGAAGGAGGAGGAGGAGGAGGAGGAGGAGGAGGAGGAGGAGGAGAAGGAGAAGGAGAAGAAGAAAGAGAAGAAGAAGGAGAAATTTTACCTAGTATAATCCCTAAACATTTCTCCAATTTCCACATATTAGAATAAAATCTGATAATGTAAAAATGGATGAGGAGGGGGAAATGTTATAAAAATACAATATTGATCTTTTTATATTTTCACTTTTCACCAAGAAAACCTTACATGATGAAAGACTTGCACATAATTTCTCCACACCAATAATACTTGTGAATTACATATCTTTAAAACATGTATTGGACACATATCTGGTTGAAAGAGCTTACAATCTAATGAAACATTCTTTTTCCCCATCGCTAATATTTGCTATGTTTCTATTTTAGAAAAGCCTTTGCAATGAATAATATAGGCAAGAATCATTTTATCCTCACCTAGCAGGAGCTTTATCTTTGCTATTCAGGCACTCCATAAGGTTGAATTCTTTCAAAAAGCCTAAGCCCCCCTCAGGCTGAAGCAAAGGTATTTATATAGACATTAAGTATTTATGCAGCAATTTATACTTTCAAAGCTCTTTGTAACCATTCATTAGTTCATCTAAATAACTTCCTTTAAAGCAGGTATGGCTTTGTTTCCTGGGCCCAGAGAACTGGGTTCAGGGAGGTAACTGGTATACCACAGAGGCCCCCAAGACAGATAGAAAGGACAATATCTCAAAACAGATTTCCTATGGATTTTGTGGAACCTTCTCTTCTCCAAGTCTTTAAAAATAGGTTGGACCCCTGCTGAAATATTTCACTTATGATTTCCTGTGCTTTATCTGCAGGAAGGGGAACTATGTAGGTGATTCCAACTCTTGTAGCCCTGATTTTATTGTCTTATAGAATGGTTATACCCACGGGAGTTCTGTAGCAGGCTGGAACTCAGGATAAAACTAAACTCTCAACCTAAGTGATCAAGTCTTGTTAAAGTGACATATTATGAAGGGATATTTAAGACCACAAGTGTTTTTAAAGATATGTATTCTTGAAAGGTGTAGGAGGGAGGTCAAGGGTAAGGGACAGATGAATAAAGAGAGGAAAAGGGGGAGACATAATATCCCATGTCTATCCCATGAAACTAAGAATGTTGAGGTGAAAGACTGGGTTGGGAGGGACAGGGAAAATGGTGAAAGGAATGACATTAATCACAAGGCATTGAATTCATAAACTGATTTGTTGAAGCTAACACCTTTGTACAATTACTTAACTATAATTGAAATATAATTCTCTTAAGGCACACACATTCTTGGAAATATGCTCCCAGGTCATTCCAAGGCAAGGATGGAAGTGTAGACTCTGTGAGTATGAGCAAGTTAGTTCTGAAAGACTCTTCTCTAGAAATAGCAAAGTGCCTGATGTTCATATCTTGGGCTGATAGAGATTTGATAAACCATTCTTTTTCCTGGATGAAGATGTCATGTCATCATAGAGCTCAGTGTATCCCATCCCACCCCCGTGCTCTAATGAGATATCCCTGTGGCTCCATTGGAGTTGTCTTCAAGGCTAGAAGGCCAATTTTATCTCTACTTGGGCAACTCGTTTGAACTCTGAAGCCTAAGTTTTCTTATCTCTAAATGGGACTCTCAAGCCATGATACCCTCCATCTCACTAGTTACTAATATGTGTCTTCTATTTCTACTTTTCTCACACTGTGGCTGTGCGAATCCAAACATAGGCTTCGTTCATCCCTTTATTCTCCCCTGTTCCAGACATACAAGTGGTCTCCAGCATGAGGGCTGTTGAGGGTTGCCTGTTGCTGTGTTCCAGCCCTGGTCTTTGGAAGAACTGAAAACTTCTTTCTCCCCTTATCTTTTTGAATACTCACCTTGGAAATTCTGTTTTAGGACCCTGAACTGGTGGGCAAGAAGATCAGATGCCTGTGCTATAACCCAGCCTAAGCTAGAAGGCCAGGGCTAGAAAGAACCAAGGGTATGACA